>NC_052509.1:10277369-10407955 GCF_014356525.2 Nilaparvata lugens | reverse complement strand
CTCTAATCTAATCCCCTCACCACTTACCCTAAAAGGACTAAAAATTTCAGTATTGAGGTACTCCTTGAATACTGAGAAAGGGGGAAACAACTGTCATATAACTTTGCGTTTAAAATGCCTGAGAGTTCAGTGAGTTAGGCTGGCCGTACACCGGTTAGTCAAGACAAGACAAGACTAGTCACGTTTAGTTACAATACTTCGCATTAGTTGCTTATGAAGACATGTCTAATTGCAATGACTAATCTGTATGATTTACGTCAACAATGTGAAGTATTTTGTGATTAAACGTGACTAGTCTTGTCTTGACTAACCGATATACGCCCAGCCTTGGGGGTAATCACATTGAATGCGTATATCTGCAAATGCACGCTTGGTTATGCATGAGAAACAAAATCTGGAAAGAACAATAGGAACTCTCACACTGAACGCGTGCACTTGCAGGTTGCGTTAAGTCACAGGGTGAAAAGCTGCATGCAAGTCATTACTTGTTTCAATGGCACTTTTCAGATTTTGCTTTCCGGCTCATGCATGATCTGACGTGCACTTGCATATATACCGTACGCATTCAATTAGATGACACCCTTGTGTTAAATAAATAATAAATAAATTTTTTATTGTCATTAAGCAACATTGGCAATAGACAAAGTCAAAACTATACTAACATTACGAGTCAGAGGCTATAAGTTGAGTATTGAATGTATATACGATATACATATATAACACACATAACATAACTACATCTAAAGTAACTCAGAAGAATTCAAATATTCATCACTATACAAACAACAGTACAAACAAGGCCCTGTCAAAATGTTAAAACAAGAAAGGAAAACTTTAAGCAATCAAGGAATCAAACATCAATAATCCAAGAACTCTTGTATAGAATACATTGGTGTTTTCACTAACCAGTTGAAAAGTTTCATTTTAAATCTATCTGTAGACTCATTTATTAAGCTTAGAGGTAACTTATTGTACAGTTTCAGACCTATAATATTGTAGCTATTCATTGACTTTGAAAGCCTTTGGAATGGTATATTCAGTCTATTCTTATTTCTTGTTGCATAAGAATGTAAGGTATGTCTTGGAATTTTCTCTACCTTTGTTTTTAAATGTATTAGAACAGAGTATATATAAAGATTTATGATTTTTAAGATCCTTAACTTAATAAACAAAGGTCTACAATGCTCAGTACTATTACGCGCATCTGCTAATATCCTGATGGTTTTTTCTGAAGTAAAAGCACACTGCTAACATGGCTACAGTTACCCCAAAACAACACGCCATATAAAGAATACTTTGAAAAAATGCAAATAAGCTGCCCTTACATAGCTATCAGGTACATAATTTTTTAATTGCTTCAACAAATAAATAACCCTAGACAATTTACTATTTACATACTCAATATGTGGCTTCCATATTAATTTTTCGTCAATATATGTACCTAGAAACTTGACGCTATTATCTGTTAGAATCTCTCTTAAGCTAAAAATCATTTGTTGAGTCTTATTATTATTCAATAGAAAAACATTTGCCCTGAACCATATGCTTGCTTGGTTTAAAGTATGTTCCAAAGTATGTTAAAATATAACCAAAACGCTAGTTCAGCTCTTATGTTGTTTAGGAAAGTTGTCATCCTCATGGTTTAGGTCGGGAACTTTTCAGACTGCCCTCGTATGAACCAGTTCCTAATGCACGGTACCTACTAGCCAAAGTGCCTGGATCAAAATAATTGATCTTGCTTGTTAGAACCATAGAGAAACTATGGTTCTAATAAGATCTAATAACTAATAGGTTCTAATAACTAAGTAGATATCCCATGGACGTTTATATCGCAACTTTTACTGTTATCTCAAGCCGATAGTCCACGTAGTTCTTTACCGTGAAGCTGTGTGACGCTCGTAGTCTCTCATACTGTGCCGTTCATATACTCTCACCCAAAAAAAAAAAAACAGTAAAAATCGACAATAATCGGCTTGAGATAACAGTAAAAGTTTCAACATAAACGCCCTAGACCATGGGATATCTACTTACGCTATTGTTTCTCTACGGTAGAGCCATGGAGAAAAGATAGCATATCTTATGTTTTTTTCACTATGGTAGAACCCAGAATGGAAAACAATAATTTCAAAGTATTTTCCTCAATCAGCAGCGTTGTTAAATAGCAAATAGATTTTTAAAAATGTCAGATAAGAACAAAAATATTTGAGTTAACTTCACTTTGGTATGAGGAGAATTGGTTGAATAACTAGGAAAACAACAATTGAATAACAGATTTTTTATTTTCACTAGTCACTAACTTAAATTACAGAACATGTACAATTCCAAATGCAAGTAACCGCCTTGACTTGACTTATCGTAAGACCATTTTCAACCACATTACGAAGGTGATAGCACTCAAGCTGTACCTGTAAAGAAAGAAAATACGCCATTATTAACAAGTAGATTAGGTATTTTATCCAGAATAAGTTATAAATAATTTGTGAAGAGAAATTCAACTATAGATTCATGATTGATGAGCTCTTATAGTGAAGTCCACGTTATGATGGCAGAGAAGAAAGATAGGAGGACAGCCTTGGAAATTCTCTGCCTTTCCACTGCCTTTTATGGAATATCGCTGATACCAATATGATGAAATATTAACTGTTCATTATTGTAAAAAATGATCAATTACAATTTATTCGACAAAAATGTATTTTTCAATGCTTTAACAATGAATTTCCATAATAATTAATATTGAATATTTTGTTACATAATTATATTTCTACATTGTTGAGAATTGATCCGGCAAAATTGCACAGGTATAAAATAATAGAGCTTTATCTATTTAAATCAAATCAAATCAGTTTTGTTGTCAGAAACACTTTCACATGTTAAAACAATCGTCAAACAAACATTTACACCAATCAAGATGTCTACAAGTCATAAAACACTAAATCACTTATACAGGTAGGTATTGAAGGGGTGATACTTAACAAATATTCTATTAAGGCTATACTAAGAATTCCTTCCAGATTTTATGAATTTATTGTACAGAACACTATAGCCTAATTATAGTATAATTATGACCATAGTAATTATGACCATCATGGAGGAAAAACTAGTCTAATTGCTTCTCCACTTAATTTTTGGTCCAGGAATAGTTATTTGAATTGCATTCAGAATAGCTATCTGCTCTGTTAAATGATAGACAAGGATAGCAACACCAATGTTAATAGAATACTGCCATTATAACGTGGACCTCATTGTAGATGAAGAATAAATAATAAAAATATCGAGTAACCTGGCTGGCTCAGGTCTGGTGTAAGAGTTTTCAGGTCGCAACTGATCAATTTCAGGGCCTTTCACATGACCTAACGACTAAACACAGATGCAGAATGGAAACAGAAAAGTAGATTAGATAAGGAATTGAATAGAATAATTATCAACAACTTTACATATCATTTAGATAGAGTAATCAGAATGGAAGATATATAAACGTATCCAAGTGAAATTGTTTCCCAACTAAAACCACAATTCCCTACAACAATTTAGCGACTTTGAGTGGGATCCTATTGATTCAAGTCGTTTAGATCAACCAGTGTGAGCTCTAAAAATTGACAAACCAACGCTAATTCATGCAAGTGCACTAGTTCTTTGTAGAGCTTAATTAGTTTCCAATTATTCTGCTCCAAAGTGAGATCAACTACTTTTAACTGTCAGTAATCCCTGTGAATAACATCAATGCTTCCCATTCATTCAATGCTGACAGTTTAAAGTGAATCTCACCAATAGCTGTCACATGTACAGCTCGGGATTATGTAGATCCAAGTGATTAACACTTGTATGCAAGATAAAACACTGTTGCGTTATAGTCCAGTCAAGGAAAGGTTATAGAGAGAAAAGTTGGGAAGACCCCGTAGTTCTGTTTAGGGTAGTAAGGAGGTAAACATATCAAAAGTCCCCACCCCTACCCACTGTGCTAAGGGGGTGGGGGTGATTTAAAGGTACCATTTTTTTGTTTCTCGCATAAAACTCAGAAACTATTTATCCTAAGGACTTGACTGTCATATAACAAATTAAAGCTTACATAATTTCCTACAATATTTATTGTACAACTTTTTTATAACTCCTCTACTTTTCGATATATCCGCTCTTGAAGGTATGACATTTTTGACAAAAATCTGGTGTGGCGCACTCACACAACTTTCCTTGCCGTTATGAAAATTGATCACTGACGCTAGTGTTCCCGCGCATCTCAAGTCTACTATTCAAATATTTGAGCCAGCTGGTGACAGGGCAATAACGCTGGAGACACACATGAGGCCTGCTATCTCTTCATAGTGAATGATTTAATAGAATCAACAATAATTTGCAATTGGATAATCACATTTTCTCGAATTTAAAGCTTATTTTCAATTTTAGGTGAAAATGTTACTGAACATTAATTGTAGAGATTTTCATGCTCAATCTACTCCACTTGATTTTTTTTGTTTCAATTGTATCTGAAGCCTGATAATTGGGAATCTATCTGCATTGATGGGGCGGAGCTCCTGAAATTTTTACAGATATGGGACTTGTGGCAGTTGATAGAGCTTATCGATGACTATTTTAGGTATGAATTTGATCAAGATCGTTGGAGCCGTTTCCGAGAAAATCACGAAAAACCCTGTTTTTGACAACATTTTCGCCATTTTAGCCGCCATCTTGAATTGCATTCGATCGAAATTGTTCGTGTCGGATCCTTATAGTGAAAGGACCTTAAGTTCCAAATTTCAAGTCATTCCGTTAATTGGGAGATGAGATATCGTGTACACAGACGCACATACACTCATACACACACACACACACACACTCAGACAGACTCAGTAGATCTGAAAGGTCCATCAGTCCTTTGGCTTATGTGTCACTGTGTGACACACACACACACACACACACACACACACACACACACACCACACACACACACACACACATACATTCAGACCAATACCCAAAAACTAGTTTTTTGGACTCAGGGGACCTTGAAACGTATAGAAATTTAGAAATTGGGGTACCTTATTTTTTTCGGAAAGCAATACTTTCCTTACCTATGGTAATAGTGCAAGGAAAGTAAAAAACACGTTTGACAGTTTTTATGATGCATTGTTGGAGAGTTATAAGCCCTGAAAGAGCAAAACATTCGATAAAAACCTGTTATTTCAACAATTACACACCTTCAAAAGCGAATATCTCGGGAACTGTTGAGAATATCACAAATTTCCATTGAACAAAAATAGTAGAGAATCTATCAAGCTTCTTTTTTTGGAATAGTTAGTTATGTCGGTTGAACGCATTGTTCTCAAGATATGAGCGTGGAAGCAAAACGCTGAAAAATGCATTATTTAAAGCACCCTCATCCCCTTAGTACATGAGTTAGGAATGGGGACTTTTGATATGTTCTCCTACTGACTAGTCACAACGTAGCTGCAAAGTCAAAAGTTTTGTTTAAAACATTCCCTCCAAATTCCTTTGTCAATTGGTCTATTGTAGCAATACGGAGATTTCACACTCAACACTAAAGCTGCTGCAAAAGGTCTAGGGAAATTTGTAAAAGTGTGAGATTAAACATCAAATTGAAGAGAATTTGATGCTCTATAAGCTCATAATCAAAAGGTTGCACAAGGAAAGATAGGCTTTACAATGTCGATATAAGAAGCGAGCTCAACATAATCTCCATATGGCAGAAGATCGAAGAAAATTGACAAAACTGGGAAGATCATGTTGAAAGGATGGAGAGCGACAGGATTCTCAGGACAGCCATGTTGTATAACCCGGTTGAGAGGAGAAGTGTGGGCAGACCCCGTAAAATATGGATTGGATGGTGAGTTTGAAGTCGGAACAGGCAAATTGCCTAATCCTTGTAGAAAAACGACAATTAGTTATTTATCTATTGACGATAATAATAGTAGTAATAAAATCAAATCAAATCAAATCAAATCAAAATTTATTTCCATAAAAACACTTTACAAAACAAAAATTAACTAATTATTTACGGAAAAATAGCACCCGCAAAGAAAAATCTGAGCGCGGAGTGCGAGTTGTGCTTATTTTTTACAATGATGAAAAATACAATACCGTAAATTTTTTGAGTATATTAATTATAAAAACAGAACCAGAAGTAACAATGGCATATCACAATAATAATCTTCTTGTAGCATAAACCTGAGTCACAATGATATAACTTCTACATTGAAAACAACATATATATATAACAATAGTGAAGCAGTAGACATTACATAACAATAATCGACCTTGTAGGGGAATTTATTGTAAAAATGTAGGGATATACTCTCCCTTTATTATTTTCCCTCATTTATTTTATTTTTATTTCTGATGGTGATCTGCAGAAACCCTAAAACTCTATTTGTTTTTGTATACTGTATTTATTTTCTATCATGAAATAATATTTCTTGTTTTCATAAAATTTTCTAGATTGAAGCAAATGTAAATCAATATGATAACAGCAAATACACTGAAGTTTAGATGATTTATTCTCGTATTTATTTTTTTTCCCGGATTGAAATTCAGCTCAATTTATAGAAATCAGTTATTCATTTATTAAAATTTTTTTTATTCTTCAAGATGGCAGCTCACTTTTTAGTTTGAAGCAAATATTGTTGGATAGGGTTACTGTTTTAAGGATTACAATATAGTATTTGCTTTCAACCAATCATCAAATTCTCTAGTGTGATATTTTTTGCAGCTCATCTCTACTATTCTCATTGGAACTAAACGCATAATTTTATTCATTCTGTATTTGAATTGTTTCCTGCATACATCTAAGTCTACCCTTTGCCGGTTTATCGTTATGCCTCGTAGATTGTATGGTGTATCTCGTATTTCTAGTCTGAAATTACTTTTGTATGCATATTGGATAATATTTTTACTATATAATTCCCTCACAGTAAGTACTCCCAATTCCCGAAAAAGCTCACTACTTGGATAGAGTCTAGTTCTAGTAATAGTTCTATTTGTTGTATTTATTCTGTTCTGTGTCTACTTTTGCTGACGTTACAATCAATGTATTTGATGTACTGTTATGCAGCTGCTACTACAATATTTATTTATTCACTAGCAGCAATACCAAGATTCTAATTAAAAACTTGAACTGAAAACTTGACCTACTGAAATCTTGAAGAATTTAAAAAAGGCCTTTAAAGATCATCGGTAAATTAAGAATCTATATGCAAAACTTCAAATTAATCAAATGAGTAGTTCAGACGTGATGATACCTCATTCGTGAATTGCCTCTCCCGTACGTGTATAAGCCAGTTCTTTCCTTTATTATATTATAGATTTATACATACCATGTTATGATGTATGAAGTATGCTCGTTCCTGAGCGAGAGATTGGTCTGGCCTCCTATTGGGCCTCCCTGTACAGTACTATCATCACAGGCATCCACATACACTGGCAGAGTATCTCCCAGATCTGACATCGTTTTCAGATCTCTAAAAAAACATACAATATGAAAAGGTGAGTCAATAATGACACATAGATGCGGCAGAATAACATGAACTTGGACATACAGTATTCATTTCTAGATTATCCTACAAGAAAGTTAGGCTGGGCGTACACCGGTTAGTCAAGACAAGACTAGTCACTTTTAGTTACAATACTTCACATAGTTGCTTATGAAGACATGTCTAATTGCAATGACTAATCAGTGTGCGTTGCGCCACAAGCAGCTACGTAAAATATTTATTTTATTTATACATACAATACAGTTCTCAACTATGAATGATTGGGAAAGGAACAACAGGCTTAAAGCCCAAAACTGTTCCATTCCCAAATTTAGATAGAAATTGTGACCAAACGTGTCTGATCAAGACAAGAAAAGACATGATCAGACACGTTTAGTCACAATACTTCACATATGTGCTTCTGAAGAGAATTAGTCATTGCAATTAGACATGTCTTCATAAGCAACTATGTGAAGTATTATGACTAAACATGTCTTATCATGTCTTGTCTTGTCTTGTCTTGTCTAACTGGTATTCGCCTAGCCTTATAATACACAGCTCTCCCAACTGGTATTTCCTAATGAAGGACATTTATTTATTCCATTTACACATGCACAAAATCAAAACAATGATTGGTAGAGAAACAACAGAACTAATCCAAAACTATTTCTCTTGTTGAGTGTAAGAGAGTGCCGACTGCGCCCTAACTTCGCTCTCTAAGAAAAATATAGACATAATTAATAATTGAATCGGCCTGAGCAGAAAGGGAACATGTCAAAATTTTTCATTTTTTTATGGTTGAAATGATTTGTTTACTGTGGGATACATCGATTGGAGTTGAAAGGGAACATGTCAGCATTCTCTTTATACGAGAAACAGATATCGTATTTTTGCTGTACTGGAGTGAAAAGGAACTAGTCATGACACACATGTTTCCTTTCAACGCCGAACATTCGAAAATTGACTGTTTGTCAGTTGTGATTTTTATGCTATTGTTAGGTTACCTTTGATTCACGCGTTGCTTTGAGGTTAGATTGCTTTCGGTTGAGATGTTTATTGTAAAAGTTGAAGAGTGATCATCATGAGTAAAAGGAAGTTAACAAAAAACTCAATTAAAAGGGGTAAATCTTATATAAGTGCTTATACTGGATTAAAATTGTTGTCTTAAAAGAGTTTGCACCCCAATGACAAAAAACAATCTTGAAATTATCGATACTTTTATCTGTATTCAGTTTTTTCTCTCCCCTGAAAAATTCTGATTTTTGACATGTTCCCTTTCTCCTCAGACCGATTCAATTATATCTCAGTAATCTCCATCTGTGAAATAAAGGCAGTCATAATATTCTATTCTCTTCCGAATTTGAAAAGTTGATGAGACAATCTGAATGAGGTTATGATACCAATAATTTTTATATAACTGGTAAAGGCTTATAAAAAAATTTAATAAATATCGTCAACTACCTGTAATGGAATATCCGCAGACTCTTGATGTTTCTGCCGACAAATGTTCCTCTTTCTTCGTGATCTCTGACAATTCCGGTGAATTCGACCTCGTCTTCTATCTGGCCTTCCAATCGTCTCTCTTTTGGTACCATTTTCGTAACCACCCAGCCTCGATTGACTAGTATACGTTTGCTGAAATGAAAATTATTCAATTATTTGATTAGAATAGTCAGTCTTGAATATAAAATTAGAAATCAGGAAAAGATCAATGAGCTTGAAGAATAAATATTGAATACACAATTCAATCTATAGTGAGGTCCATGTTAAAATAGCAGTATTTGATAAACATTGGTGTTGCTATCCTTGTCGATCATTCCACAAAGCATAGAGTTAGGCCTATTCTTTTCTCTGCGATGTTGCCAGATAATTTATAATATGATTAAAATAGTATTTATTCTCAATTATCAGAAATCCTATTATATTAAGCGAGCAATTTCTTTATGTATATTTATATATTATATATATGGTTATGTGGTTATCTGGTTATGTGGTTATGTGGTTATATGGGTATATATTTATGTTCAACGGATCTCGAAAACGGCTCTAACGATTCTCACGAAATTTGGAACAAAGTAGGTTTATGATAAGAAGATTCGATTGCACTAAGTCTCAACCCTTGGATAACTTGCTGAAGGACATTAAAAGGATAAATACGTCCTTGGAAAAACAGCTGGAAATTTTGTCATCTGTTGATACCGTAATGGAAGAGAGATCTAACGAGAAGAAAAATTCAGCAAGAGAAACTTATTTTCGTTTATTTCTCTTTTTTTAACAAACATGTTTACTTCAGAAAGTCAAAAATAGTAACTAGATGCTGTTAGTGTAGAATAGTACATAGTATATTAACAAATATTGTAGCAAACATAGTAAATCGAATTCATAGTATATCTATTTGTAATTGATGATGTGTTTGTTTTTTGAAGTGTGAATAAATTGTTATTTTGATGAGTGATAGTAGCTTAACCTAGATTTTGATTTGGACTGTAGTATAAATTTGAAAAGGGACAGTTTTGGGTATAAGCTTGTTGTGCCTCCTCGTATAACTGTAAAAATAATTGTACGACTGAAAAATGAATAAATAAATATAAACTATAATAAAATCAATCTTTCGTTACAAATTTCTATGCTTTTACACTCCAGAGCAAAGCTCGGTCACCCGATATTTATTATTCAATCATTGAAAATATTGAACAGTTGATGAACAGAGATGTGAACAGTTGTTATCACATCAGATATACCGGTATCAGATATCCTCTATAAAAGGCAGTGGCAAGGCAAAGTATCGACAACGCTGTTATCCTCTCTTTATTCACTGCCATTATAACGTGGACCTCACTATAGAATCAACAATTCATTGTTTTTAACTAATTTTCTTTAGCACATATATTTCAATTATTGATGGAGCTGGGTTGAATAACTCACCCACTATTAGCTAGGACGAAAGGAGTAACAACTCCTTCATGCACATTTCCATTCCCTGCAAGGCAGAAATCAGCATCGATATTCTTCTATCTTTTTCATTGCAATTATAACGTGGAGCTCATTATAGAATCAATAAGTCATTATGTTTGTAATCAATTTTATTTTTCAAATAGATTTAGATTTTAATTTCTTGATGGAGCTGGATGGAATAACTCACCCACTACCAACGCTATTCTCCCATCTTTCTCCACTATCTGCCAGGACGAAAGGAGTAACAACCAGATACCCTGTCCTCTCCCTGACATCGGTGGAGATGAGGCCTCCGCTGCCCGCCGACTCAGCCGAGTTGTTATGCAGGACACTGCGAGGTCCCAGGTACATTTCTAGCGAATGGTCGAATCTGCCCCTCAACTTCACACGTCTGTACAACAGGTTCTCCAACTCCGAAAGACTTGAATAAAAAATGAAATAAGAACAAAACTAATTATAGTTTAAAGTGAGGTCCACATTATAATGGCAATGCCGAAAGATAGGAGAAAAACGTTGCCGATCCTCAGCCTTGTCAATGCCTTCTATAGACGGAAGCTGATACCGGTATATCTGATGTGATAACAACTGTTCGCTTTAGTTTGAAATAAGCAATCTTATTTTATTCGGCAAGAGAATATATTTTCAATGATTGAATAATAATTTCTAATAATTGAGAATAAATATTTTTGTAATCTATTTATAAATTATTAAAAAATGATCCGGCAACATCGCAGAGCTAGAAAATCTATCTGCTTTGTGGAATACAGGATACAGGTTTATTGATAAAACACTTATTGACATGGGCTACTTTTAAATTAATGAAACAAAATAAATCTTATAGCACCCTTTATTTTTAAAAAAACTTTAGAATAGTTGAACAACTAGTTTCGGTTTACACCATCTTTAGGTTATAAAATAGTATAAAATTCAATAACTGTTTACTAATTGATATAAAACGAACAAATTAGTCATATGAATTTGAGCATATCTTCGTTTTATATCAATTATTAAACAGTTATTGAATTTTAATTTATTTTATAACCTGAAGATGGTGTAAACCGAAACTAGTTGTTCAACTATTTTAAAGTTTTTTTAAAAATGAATGGTGCTATAAGATTTATTTTCTTTTATTAGGTTTATTGATGTAATATTAACTGTTCATTCTCGTTTAAAATAATCAATTATATTTTATCAAGCAAGAATTCATATTTTTCCATAATTTCATAATCGATTTGTTAAAAGACGATCAGGCAACAGAGCAAAGCTAGAAAGAGGCTATCCGCTTTGTTGAATGAAAGACATTGGTCCATAAGAATAAAACCAGAGCAAATGCTCATGAGCAAGAGCATGGAGCATAAGGTTTTGCTCATGAGCAAAAGGTAGAAGCAAAAGCATTTGCTCATTTTTATATGAATAAGCTTTACCTTATAATCTTACCTTATGCTCCTGAACTCTGGAGCAAATGCTCACGTATTTTAAAGATTTTTTATCAGCTGATTCGCTTTTGTAGCCTTACTTTGTTTTTATAGCTCACGGAAGTGCTAAATATGCAAGTAGGGGGCACCGCTTGTGTTTGCGTCGTCTGCTCTGTTTTCTATTTATGAATAGAGTTTTAGGTTAGTTGAGTTTAGAATTTTGAAATATAATAGCTTGAAAAAATGTCATCTCTATAATAATCTTCAGTATATTCTTATAATATCAATAGCTTCTTATAATCGTCTACACTCTTATCTTCTTAAATGCCTATTTTCTATTTTGTGATGGCTATCTTTATATCAGCTATCTTTTGTATTTATCTTTTTGTAGGAATAATGGTGATATATATCATGGTTGAATCTAAAAAGAGTTTTATAGTTCTCAACTATTGGTTGTGATCGTATCTGGTATAGTTTCCTCTTCCTCATACGAATTAGTTGAGCCATTTTACTATGAGCAAAAGGTGATAAGCTGCTCTAGACTAGACTCACCTTTTTTGAAGTATTCAAAAGTAGAGCAAATGCTCTAGTTTATTCATACAATTTTGAGTATAAGCTTTTACTTTTGAGCAAATGCTCAAACTATTTTTTGATGAGCATGAGCAAAAGGTTTTGCTCACGTTTATTAATAGAAAATGAAGCAAATGCTCCATATTTTATAAGTATAAGCAAATGCTCAACTTTATTCATATGGCCCAATGATAGCAATACCATTGCCAATCAAACACTGCCATTATAACGTGGACCTCATTATAGTTAGAAGAAATAAGAAAATAAGTATAGTGTTGATTATGTTCATAATAATCATGCTCAAAATTATTATTATTATCATCATAATCACGATCATGGTGTATCCCCCTGTCAGCATTCCTTACAAGTCACTTCAATGATTTCCATTCCATAAATGCTGACAGTTTGAGATGTTTCTGAAAGTTTTGTGACATTTCTGTGTCTCAACTTTACAAGTCTGAACGAGAGGTTCTTCAACTCCGAGACTCTTGGAACAGAGTAAACCACGCTTTAACGACTCGTTTAAAGTTACAAAACCTTAATAATATCCTTGAAATTCATGAATTTAAAATACTACATGTAAATAATTTTATGTAAATAAAAATTATAAATCCAAGTACCCTTTTAAAATTGATCAATCACGACATGTTTCGGCTATATAATGTCATTATCAAGTGATTGGAAAAAATGAGAAAAGAGTATTTATATTTCTAATTTTTATTTATATTAAAGAGTAGCCCTGAAGAGAAAAGTACAATGTATTTTATGTTTTACTAGCAGTTCTGCAAACAGTAGACCTCGCTCATGAATACAACTCTCAATCTAATGAGAAGGGCCAGTAAGTACAGTATATTATTGTGAAGATTTAGCCATGTCATCTATTATTTTCTCCATTGAAAGTGCTAGAGACACTGTTTGCAGGGACACCGGACTTATCAAGGAGGTACCTTTATATCGTCTCCATATTCACAATATGGATGGAGATTGGAATTGGATGGAGATTTATCAATCACCAGTTGATGAAAAATATGATGTCTTCATCTCAGTATTTTCACATTACTTCAACATTCATTTCCCAAAGATACTAAGATATAAAAAGGATAATAACAGCAAGATTAGGATGAGTACTGAGGTGATTGATAAAAAAAATGAATTATTAGAGAAATAATAGAAAAGCTCTCAAACTTATGATACAAAAAAATAAACAGAAATACTTTGATAAAAAAATAATGGATTCCAAATCAAGAACAAAATAGCTTGGAAAATTATTAATGCTGAGGTGGGTAAGAGTAAAAAGAATAATTCTAATTTAGGTGTAATAAGTAATGGTGCACTTTCAACGGACCCTCATTGTGTTAGCAATATTTTTAATGATTTTTTCGTTACAGCAGTTGACAATTTTGTAATTCCGGATATTCCTAAAAGTTCGATACCTGTATATGTACCAGTTTTACAAAGTTGTCAAACTTCCTTAGATTTAGATTCAATCCTATTAGCGAGAGTCAATTAATAAAAATAGTAATGTCATTTGAAAACAAACACTCTTCTGGTCCGGATGACATTCCAATGACAGTTGTCAAAAAAGTTTTACCAGCAATAATCAAACCACTAGCACATATTGTAAATCCTCCCTAATATCAGGCCATTTTCTAACAAACTGAAGATAGCTAGAGTCTTTCCAATATTTAAAAAAGGTAGTATCACAGATCCTGGTTGTTATAGGCCGATAGCATTATTGTCAGTATTTTCAAAAATTATTGAACGAGTGGTTTATATTCAATTGATGGAGTACTTAGAAATAAATAATTCATTGGAACAGAACAACATGGCTTTCGTTCAAAAAAATCAACAATTACAGCAGGAGTGGATTTCATAAATACAATAATTAATAATATAGATAAAGGAGAGAAAGTTGTTGGCACATTTCTGGACATGACTCGTGCATTTGACAGTGTACTTCACGTTGTTCTGTTACATTCGCTAGAGGATTTAGGAGTACATGGAAAGGAGCTTACTTGGTTCTCATCTTATTTAATTGGTAGACAGCAATTTGTAGAAATAGAGCATACTCAAGAGAACAGTAACCATATATGTAAGAGAAGCTATCGCTCTGACCTGAAAAGTTTAAAATATGGAGTACCCAAGGGTCAATTTTGGGTCCGCTATTATTCCTGTGCTATATCAGGGGTATGCCAATGTGGTTCCACCGCAAGCCTCTGTATGCCTATATGCGGATGATGCCAATATAATCTTTACTGGAAAATCGACTGAAGATGTGGAGCTCTCATCTGCTATAGGCCTGTCCTCGATTAATGAATATTTGAATAGCCGGAATCTATTATTGAACTCAAGCAAATCTATAGTTGTCCCTTTATGACTAGGCAGAGTAGGAATGAATTATGCCCAAGCATAGCAGTGAATAACGAGCTTCTAGAGTCAGAAGAGAGAACAAAATTTCTAGGCTTGTTAATAGATAGCAATCTTTCATGGGATAATCATGTTTGCCAAGTTATAAAAAAAATATCCCCAGGTCTGTATGCTTTGCGTAGAATGTCTAATTTATGTAGTATACAGACACTGAAATCAATATACCACTCCGTAATACATGCGCATCTAGCTTACGGTCTATGTATTTATGGCAGTACTAGTAAGAATAATCTTGATAAAATCTCAAACAGCAGAAAACAGCTATAAGAATCATGCTCAACCTCGATAGAATTGACTCAGTAAAAGTAGCGTTCTCACAACTTGGAATCTTGACAGTTTATGGCCAATACATTTTTGATGTTATTATCTTCTTCAAGAACATTGCTGGTACGAACTTAAGGAATAATACACACAATTATA
The DNA here is from genome assembly GCF_014356525.2 of Nilaparvata lugens. Lineage (NCBI taxonomy): Eukaryota > Metazoa > Arthropoda > Insecta > Hemiptera > Delphacidae > Nilaparvata > Nilaparvata lugens. The sequence goes on along the minus strand of NC_052509.1, from coordinate 10,392,687 downwards.
ATACGCGTTTCGGTCGAATTACAGAAAGACAGAGATTACAATATCTTTGAGAAAAAAACAATTTACAGAGGAGAGAAATATTTTCTGAAGCTACCAACTAGTTTAAGAGTATTAGAAGATTCTCAAATATTTAGAAAGAACTTGAAGGAATATCTGGTGAACTTATCGTTGTATTCGTTATATGAGTTTGACGCTAATTTTTAAATAAATTATAAATTTCTTTGTAGTCTAGAGATAGCCTAGCCCTAGAGTTGTAAAATCTTTGACACTATTCATATGTACTTGTACATTATTTAATGAATAAAGACTAAAAAAAATATATATAAACATAATGTATTAAAACTTTTCTAATAATTAATTATAAGAAAATCGGTCAACTGACGGAAAAATGGAATATGCAGTAGGCAATTTAGACGATGAATCGTCTCACAGACGATGATGAGATGGAAAATGATTCTAAATAAGGTGGGTTTGTTGGTGACAATGACAGGAGGTTGCTAATGATGTTTTTCATGAAAAGTGGATTCAATGCCTATGCAGAATGTTAATGCTCACAAATCGGTTTCCGATCTCATACAAAAAGGAAAACTAAAGACTTGACACTGTAGAGCGACACAAAAATGCACAAAAAATGCATACAATACAATAATTATTGTACCTGATAAACTGAAAATTCAGTTAAAAAATAACTTAAATAATAACAGATAGTTATGAATAAGAGAAGTTGGAGATTAAAGAAATGTTTAAGATGTTAAATATTGTCTGCGAAATGATGTGAAATATGCGAAAAAGTAGTAACATGAGTTGCTGTATCTTCAAACATACTTTTGAGGTTATTCTACGGTTTTTTAAATATTACAAAAAACCGGAGGTCTTACCAAAAATTGCTACACATACGTTTCTGCGCCTTGTTTCAAAGAACTTGCATAGAAAATTTCATCCAAATCGGACAATAACTGCGACTGTAACTGCGGTACAAACAAACAAACAGACAAAAGCCGATCGAGTCGAAACTTAGACATCAGCTTCGCTTCGTCAATAAAGCTATCATAAAATTGAATAATGACAAAACACATTGACTAATATCCGCGTAATTCATGTTTTATCATACCAGGTTCTCCAGATCGGAGAGACGGAAGGGTATCAGTTCGTTAAGATCTCGTTAAGTTCATCGAGTGCCTATTTTTAAAATGTCTTGAGGTACTGATACAAATAGGAAGTTGAGCGTTTTGGCTCGTCAAGTCTCATCACATCAAGTTTTCATCAAGAGATTGTCATTATGATTAAAATTATTATAATCAAGATGGTCATGATCATAATTATTATAACCAAAGTGATTATAATGTTTCAAAGATGGTAGTTAGCAAGTGAATCACATCCAGGTCCCTCAATACAGAACAAGAGTTTAAGAGTTTATTGAATGTGATATTGTTGTTAATGTCTAGCCGAATAGAGTTTGTATGTGTCTTGTTCATAAAATAAGCTATATTGCGATGATGTTACACTTGTAGTACAGTGTTGAGTGTTCTAGTCAGTTTTGTTTCTTTCTTTTCCTAAGACTTTATTTGGTTGGTTCAGTTGTTGGTTGAATTGTAACTTTTATTGTATTGTTACACTTCTGCCAGTGTTATGATTTTGTTACTTCTATTGTATTGTTTGTATTGTGACTTTTGCCTATTACTGCATTGCATATGTTTATTGGCAATGAAATATATCTTATCTTATCTGATCAAGATGATTATGATAATAAAGATTATGATCATTGTCACTCATCATTATACTCATACTCAAAATACTCATTATACTTACTCTTCGGGAAGTTCGATAGGAGGCTGCTTCGTTTTCCATTCTAGATCTTCCATAAGCTTCAGCTTCCATTCTCGTCTTCTCACTTGCCATGTTCCCAAACAGAACGTTATTACCGGTACACTCTGTAAATTCAAATTATTCAAATCAATCAATGATTACCATAATATGGTGTCGTTCTAATTTTAGTACATGTACTGTAAGTGAGAACAAGTTTTGAATTCTATAGTAAGCACCACGTTATGATGGCAGACTTTTCATATGACATTATTCCAATTTACTGCCGAATTAAGTACAAGTGTTGTATTCTATAGTTAGGTCCACGTTATAATTATTTGATTAACATTGGTGTTGCCATTCTTGTCTATCATTCTACAAAGCAGATAGCGCTATCCTTTTCTATCCTTTTCAAATATTGTCTTCTGCAAAAACCCCTTGGGCTCCCCTGAGAGAGCCACTGTATCTTGAATTATGAAAAATGTTCCTACTTATTAATGAGTAAATAACATGCATTTGGCCTCATAACTATGAGGGATGATTTTATTTTGCTTATAAAAAAATCTGGTGTGGTACACTCACACAACTTTCCTTGCTCATATTTGAAACTACGATCAGACTTTTGTATATGTGTATATATAATTGTTTTCAGAGTACTTTTTCCTTTGTGCAAATTGTGAAATTCGATAATTTTTTTTAGTTGTCATTTTTTTAAAGTCGTCAAAACAGCTGTTCTACAGATGAGATATCTCGACTATGTGTTCTTTTTATGAACTGCTCTACCTACCTACATCATGCACGAGAAGGAGGTTACAAAGTCCATTCTCAAGGATGGGTGGACCCCCCATTAGTTTCCAGAAAGGAGACTCATGCCAGTTAATAGAGCTGATAAATAACTATACAGAGTATGAATTTGAAAAAAATCGGTCGTTATTTTGAGAAAATCGTGAAAAACATGGTTTTTTTTAGTAATTATCGGCCATTTTTCTCAAGTATATTACGGAGCTCCTGCAATTTTCTCAGGAATGAGACTCATGTCAGTTGATAGGGCTAATAAATTCTATCCATGGTATGAATTTAAAGAAAATCGTTAGAGCCGTTTTCGAGAAAACCCTGAATAACATGGTTTTTTAGTGATTATCCGCCATTTTTCACAAGAATATTACGAAGCTCCTGTAATTTTCCCAGAAATGAGACAATTGATAGGGCTTATAAATAGCTATCCATGGTATAAATTTGAAGAAAATCGTTAGAGCCGTTTTCGAGAAAACCGTGAAAAACATGGTTTTTTAGCCATTATCTGCCATTTTTTCCGTCATCTTGAATTGAATTTTATTAAATTTCTTATTGTCGGGTCCTCATGGTATAAGGACTTTAAGTTTGAAATTTCAAGTCAATCGGTTAATTAGGAATGGAGTTATCGTGTTCACAGACATACACACACACACACACACACACACACACACACACACACACACCACACACACACACACAACACACACACACACACACACACCAAACACACACACACACACGCGCGCGCGCACGCACGCACAACACACACACACATACACACACACACACACACACACACACACACACACACACACCACACACACAACACACACACACACACACACACACACACACACACACACACACACACACAGACCAACACCCAAAAATCATGTTTTTGGACTCAGGGGACCTTGAAACGTATAGAAAACTTGAAATTAGGGTACCTTAATTTTTTTGGAAAGCAATACTTTCCTCACCTATGGTAGTAGGGCAAGGAAAGTGAAAATAAGTCAATGTTTAAGAAGGGTTTTATGATACATTACAATGAGACTAGACACAGACATGTACTCAGGGATGAAACACATCGTACAGCTGTATATGCGAAAGGGGTAACCAGCCTAGGTATGCATCTATTCAATGCATTACCAACACATTTAACCTGTCAAACGCTTGAAGAACTGAGAGTTCAGTTGAAGACAGAACTGGAAGGACAGTGTTTTTATTCGATTCAGGAGTTTTTCAGTTGCTTTAGTTCACGGTGATTTTTCGTAGACCTTTGAGAGTATATATGTAACAATCTGTTTTATAAATGCACAATTTAAGTTAAATAATTTAAATGATTGACAAGTCCATATACCCCTTTGAGAGGAGGTCAGTGGCTGCTAAATTATCTATCTATCTAGCTGAATCTATGTTACAAAATGGTCAATAATTAACAGTATGATTATTAAATATGATATCAGTAACAATCATAATTGTTCATTGATGATTTGAACTGTTAATGAATTTCATGAAACTATTATAAGTAATGCATCTAATCCAGCATCTAAACTTCTCATTCCGATGAAAAATTATCAATTATTGGAAGTTGATGATTCAAAACGGTTCACAAATTGTATGACAGAGTTCAATTATTTGATGATTTACCAGCAAAAGAGCACCAGTCGCAAATGAAGTTCTCGGCTTTTTCGGTGCTTTCAATCCGGAAAGTGTACCTTTATCAGCAGTTACATTCAATCCACCCTGACTTTTATTCCTTTGTACGATTGTGAAAATGTTGGAATTGTTTCTGGTACTGCATATTATCTGAAAAATAAATTTAAAAAATACATATACATTTTGAGCAGTAAGACTGGGTTTCTAGATGGTGGGGGTAAATGGAGAGGATGTTTTACTTACTTACTTCTGGTGTCTTCCTCATGCACCTAGGATCAGGGCATCGTCAAATGATGGGAGATTACTAAAACTATGGTTTAAGGAGGGTTTTAGTAACAATAAATGTCTATGGTTTAAGGAGGGGTCAATTACCTAGAAGGGATGTAAAGCTCAGGTAGAGCTGGTGGGTGAGCCTTTATTCACCAATGAGGTTCAAGGCCTCACCAGAGTCTGAGGGGAGGTACACCCAGTTTTCCTTGACACAGTCTGTCTGGTCATCCCAGCCAATGACGAACGATTCAAGTATCATAGCTGGCAGTAAGTGGAACCAGTCTCAAACAGCCACCCTTACAGCAAAATTACTGATAACACGGCGCTTAAGCTAGCTCCGCAGTGCAGGCTGGATGCTTGTCTGAATCGGACTAGGCGCTGAGACAGCAAATAATAGCAGCGTTGGTGGGAATGCGAGCAGCCGCAGTAACATTTTCCACCCAGCAATGGTCGGCGTAGTTCCACCTGGTGGACAGACGAAAGATCAATCCAGTCGGTTATTTGATCCCTCCAGCCAGGCTCAGCCAAGCAGCCGAGACAATAGAACAATGGAGTGGCGGTCTTATTTGCGTTTATCAGCAGTTTTCTTTCTCACGATTATTTTGATTTTTGTGCTACCTATAATCAATAACTCCAGTCACCAGTAAAAAGTTTCCAGAAACGTGGTGTACTACCATATTAATGACTTTTCATGATGATTTTTAATTATTTAAAAACAATGTTGACATTCTGAGCCTTCAGGCTGAACTTGGGGTCGCTGAGAATGAATATGCAATCAGAATTTTCTCTATCACGAAAAAAACCCAGCTGTTGATCTTCCGGCAACCGTTAATAGTCATCCTGCAATGCGGCCGAAACACTTCCAAGCCAGACACCCATCTCAAATGACAACAACGCCAAGCTGTGAGAAACCATCCTGCACTGCGGCGCTAGGTTTAGGGAATCTAATATGACGGATCTTACTCCATTCCTCCATTTTGAAATGGATCTGGCTATTACCTACATTACATCAAGTTACTATATCAGGTACAGGACTTAATTAATGACAGTTTTCTTTGCTATTGAAGATGATCACCGATCAAATTGACCAAATCGATCTAATGTTAGAATCCAGCTGATTACAGGTCTACAGGACAACATCTTAATTTATTTGATACTAATAATAGTGCTGAGTGTCCTGGCAGGCTCAAGTGAGGCGTCAGTTTTCAGCTAGCACCTAACAAATTCCAGAACCTCTGACATGACTTAACAACTGCTTTTAGACAGCCGGGACCGTCGACTTGAATATGTACGGTGTGTTTATTCAAAACACGGGAGTGGCCCAAAAAATGTCTTGCCCGAGCCGGGGTTCTGGTTTACAAAGCTAGTAACTAAACCACTCAACTACTGTCACACCATCATTTATTTATAAGTTCAATACAATCATCATCTTATCATACGTTAAATTTTTGTAAATAATAGAGAGACCTTAGTCGAGTGGATTAGATGCAGGCTTGATAATTTAGAGGTCTGGGTTTGAATCCCAGTCCGGGCAGGATATTTATCTTGAACTACTTCCATGTTTTGGATGGACACGTTACTTTGTCGGTCCTGGCTACCTACAGAGCAGTTTTGTCATGTCAGAGGCCCTGACATTTAACATTTGCAATCTGAAATCTCTGAGCCAGAACTGAGCCAGCAAGGTCACTTGGTATTATTATTATAAATATAGTTGATATAGTTGATAAAATACTTACCCTGCGATTGTACAATGTCAGAGTTGACTGTAAAAGCTTTGCAATATTCCTGTCCATACTTGTTAATGATAGTATGCTAATTATTCATCAATTTATTAGCTGCTTGTATATCAAAACAGTAATTCATATTACACACTAAATTAAATATACATTTTGTTTGAAATCTTAATTTCAACAAACTAATGCAAAATTCAATTCAATAAACATAACCTTAAAGTCTAGCCTTTGTAAAGTAGAAACTGAAACAGAAACAGCTGCAGAGTTCTGAATTCTCTATCATCTGACGGAGCTGGTGAACAAGGAATAACAGAGTTGAATAGGAGAACGGACATAACCTCACTTATTGAGCAACTTATTTTGTGTCCAGCGATAAACGTGTGTGTAAAAATCATTTTATTTTGATTGTTAGTGAGTTAAATTGTATTAGTTATAATTCTCAGTGTTCCAAACATTAGTCTCATATAATCGTATCATTATCTACAGGAACAGTGTTCATTCTGTAACTAAATATACATTTTTTATAACCAATGTTATCAAAATGTTTTTGACTAAATCAAAGAGTTTCCTGGATGGACGCTGTATTCTAAAAGCTTGTAGAAGTTTATCTACAAGTTCTCTTGTACGTTCCACCGACAAAACCTCCCAGTTCAGACTCAAAGAAATCGATTCTAAAAGAACCCAGCGAAAGTGCCCGAGAACTTTTAGAAAATGCTGCATCTTTCAACGACCAGGTACCCGTAACCAGGAGGAAGAATGGTCCACGTCCCCCTATCCCAAGGGAAGTATTCCTAGAGGACAATCTATTTACTCTCTACGCCCCAAAGTAGACCCCACGCTTACGTCGATCATACTTTTCCCAGGGCAAGGGACTCAGTATGTGGGAATGGGTAGGAACTTAATGAAGTTCCCAGTAGTGCAGGAAATGTTTGAATCAGCTAGTGCTATTTTAGGATACGATTTGTTGAAACTTTGTGTACAAGGTCCAGCTTCTGAACTGAACAAAACCGTTCATTGTCAGCTGGCTGTTTTGGTGTGTTCATTGGCAGCTGTGGAGCATATGAGAGAGGAAAGACCCTCTGCGATTGAGAATTGTATTGCTGCCGCTGGATTCAGTGTGGGAGAAATTTCTGCTTTAGTCTTTGCTGGAGCTATCTCTTTTGAAAGAGGTAAGATTTGATTTCGGATAAGTTTTATTATCATAATCAACCGTCAGTCTTCTTTGCTCACACGAGTTTTAGCTTAATGTGTGGTGGAGATGAGGGATGTAATGATAAAATAGGTACCTACTAGTAGTTCTGTGAACAGTGGACCTCACGAAGTATTCTCATCCACAAGAACCTGATTGAAACTATAGACCTTATGGAAATACACAAAGACCTTAAAGAGATATAGACCCATAGATATGCATCTTTAAGGTCTTTGGAAATACAGTAATAGACTGGCTTCTCCACACATCTGTGTAATCATTTGTCAGCTGATTTATGATGAATAATTCTATAGTCTGATTTTTACTCTAATATTGGCGTATGAAGGAGGCTCCTTTTTCCTTTTGTATTATCCTTGAAATGCAGAATTTCCAAAAAACCGGCAATATCGGCTTTCAACAATGTAGAATTATTAATTAATCAACAAAATATTCCATCTTAATTATAAAAATTCATTATGAAATTATTGGAAAATATAATTTCTTGCTTAATAAACTAGTAGTTCTGTGAACAGTAGACCTCACTTTTTCATCCACAAGTACCTGATTGAAACTATAGACCTTATGGAAATACAACAATAACTGGCTTCTCCACACATCTGTGTAATCACTTGTCAGCTGATTTTTTATGATGATTAATTCTATAATCTGATTTTTAGTCTAATATTGGCGTATGAATGAGGCTCCTTTTTACTTTTATATTATCCTTGAAATGCGAAATTTCCAAAAACCTTGTATATACGTCGACGCGCAATTTAAAAAGGAACATACCTGTCAAATTTCATGAAAATCTATTACCGCGTTTCGCCGTAAATGCGCATTATATAAACATTTTAACTTTCAAACATTTAAACATTAATAGAAATGCCAAACCGTCGACTTAAATCTTAGACCTCACTTCGCTCGGTCAATAATAATAATCTCTAGTGACCTAGCTGGCTCAAGTCTAGTGTCAATTTTTAGGTCGTACCTGATCAATTTCAGGGCCTCAGACACTCGACTACGGCAACTCCCAGGGAAAAAATGAAAAAATAAAAATCAATGGACATCCAGATCTCAAAAAAGAAAAATTCCCTTTCCTATAATAACAGCATCCAACATCCTATGCATAAGAAAAAATAAAACAATTTAATAGATAGTTACCCACATCAAGCTTCATGAGAGGCCTCATTGATTGAAAATTATAATTCTTCTTGTTCATTATAGGCTACACTACATTAGCAATTAACCAATCCAGAAATTATAAGCTATTATATATAAATGTATAAGCCAGCATACTTTGTAATCTGTATAAATAATGCAATCAATCAACCCTTATTCTACAGAGAAGGCAAAAGGAAAGAACATTTTCCAATACAGTATGCAATACATGAATAGCCTACATGAGAAAGAATTAAAGTACTTTGTAATTTATTTATAATTTTATTCATTTTCTTTACATGCAAAGGCTTACTTACAGTAATCCATGAAGAGCCTTATTTACACAAGTAAATGAAACAAAAATTTAACATTATGAAATTTAGTAAATAAAATAAAATAATGTTTTTTCTATTTTATCTCTCCATTAATTCAACTTTTACATTTATTTTCAGCTATTCGTCTAACAAAAGTGAGAGGAGAAGCGATGCAGCTGGCGTCCGAAATGGCTGAAGGAGGAATGCTGACTGTGCTGTATTCGCCGAAAACAAATTTGGCCGACGTCTGCAAAAAAGCCAATGAGTGGGCGCAGAATTGCGGCGTCGAGCGGCCTGAGTGCAGCGTTGCCAATTATCTGTTTCCCGACTGCAAAGTTATTGCCGGCCATGTCAAGGTGAGGAAAAGTTGATTGAAGGCAACATTGGGTTGAAAAAACATCCCCAATATTAACCTTCCGGTAGTCGCGCCCTATGATTGAGATACGAGCAGTCGCGTGTTGTATTTTTTACAACATCCAATTTTTCAAGTGTTATGTACTATGTTTACTGTCAAAACATATTAATTAATTGTATAATCACTTTTCCCATCTTCTTGGATTATTTTACGCCTATGAACATTTGGATGATTACTATTTCATAGCCCATCAATGATTTCATCATGCAAAGCCATCAATTATGTGTATTGGTTCGATTACAGTCTAGGTATAAAGTCTTTCCCTATCTTATGCACAGTGCGATTTATTTACTGTGACTAAATGGCACCTAAAGACTGAACCATTGCTCGGTTGATACTGCAACTCAGTGGAGTGATGGGAGGAAAGTTTTGGAATGCATATGTGACTCATCCACTGACATCATCCCATTCAATTCTGACACTGTTGTACTTTTTACAACAGCGCGACTGCCGGAAGGTTAATTGATTTTTCTGTCAAAACAGGATCAGATATGAATGAAAACAGAAATCTACATACCCTTTTTAAAATTATTTAGTGACAACATGTTTCGGCTATATGATGCTATTATCAATAATGAATAATCTACTTATTATTTTTCAAGAAATTTAATACTAGAATACTTGAATTTCTATTTTCATTTATATTCAAGAGTAGCCCTGGAGAGAAAAGACAACATGATCAGATATGATATGTTCAATAGAAAATGATATGATATGTTTACCATATGATATGATATCAAATACATCGAGAAGAACTCCGCCTTGCTTTCAAATCAGTCTTTTTTCCGTCGAAGGAGTAGTAGGTCTAGCTATCTCAATTCTAACTTTCGTTATAAAATCACAAAAAACTCAATTTTCTTCTCCTGCAATACAAATTCTTGTGAAAATAACATAAAATGCAACTTACTTACTTGTTATTTTTCTTGTCTTCTCCTCTTCAACTCAATTTTCTCTTCCTTCAGGCTTCAGGATAAAAATTCATTGTCAAAACCACTGATATTTTTCATTTTTTACTTCCTCCAGCTCCTTGTATGCATAGGAAAGAATATTAGTTCTTATTTCAAGTTTAGTGACAGATATTGGTGTTTATTACCTTGTCTATGTCTTCAGAAAGGATAAATGAGTGAGTCAATTTCGTTGGCCAACCAACTCAATCTGTATAATGGTTCAAAGAATATTTTTTGTAAGTCTAATGACGAAAGCAATCAAAAGTAATGTCGAACAAACAAAAACTCCAAACTCAAACAAAAACAAAAGCTCTCAAGAACTCACTACGCTTGTTCAAAAAAATCACTATAATGAGGTCCAGTTTTAATGGCAGTGGAGAAAGATAGGAGAACAACGTTGCCGATCCTCCGTCTTGTCAATGCCTTCTATAGACGGTAGCTGATACAGGTTTATCGATGTAATATTAACTGTTCATCCCAGTTCAAAATATACAATTATATTTTATTAAGCAATAAATTATATTTTTCAATAATTTCATGATGAATTTTTATAACCAAGATGAAATATTTTGTTTATTAATTATCAATTCTACATTGCTAAAAGACGATCTGGCAACAGAACAAAGCGAGAAAGAGATAGCGCTATCCGATTGTTGAATAATAGACAAGGATAACAATACCATTGCTAATCAAACACTGCCATTATAACGTGGACCTCACTATAGTCTTCAAGAATTAACTACGCTTGTTCAAAAAGATCACTAATCTATTTTAATTTCGTTTCTGGGCTTTCATCAATACAATTTATACAATTTTATCTGAAACATTAGAATAGAAAGAACGATGTTTTATACTGGAACCAATATTTTTCATGTTTTCATGCAAATACAATTTTATCCAAAACATTAGAATAGAAACAACGAAATTTTATATACAATTTCATCTAAAACATTAGAATAGAAAGAACGTCATTTTATACTAAATCCACTAATATTTTCCATATTTTTCCTGTTGCAGGCGCTAGAATATATCGAGAAGAACGCGGCATCGCACGCAATTCGTCGCACACGGCGTCTGCCCGTTACGGGCGCCTTCCACACGTCCCTCATGGAGCCAGCTCTCGAGCCGTTCAAGCTCGCGCTCAACAACGCCAAGCTCAACGAGCCTGCTATAGCTGTCCACTCGAACCTCGACGGTAAGATGTACTCAAACGCCAAGCAGATCACGTACAAACTGCCGCGCCAAATTGTGCGCCCGGTCAAATGGGAGCAGACGCTGCACATTCTGTACGAGCGCGCGCCCGGCGAACAGTTCCCGAACACCTACGAATGCGGCCCGGGAAGCTCGTTGAGGAGTATACTAAGGATGGTGAATGCTAAAGCTACCAATACGTTCTATAATTACGGGAGCTGATAGGTATTAGTAGAAGTGTAAATCAGAACTCAGGATTTAAGAATTCAGTAGAAGTTGTTGAACATTTATTATTTTTTGTGAAAATTAAGGTAATATTGTATAAAATATGTTGATGCTAAGGCTATTAATACGTCTTGGAACTTCAGGAGCTTATAGGAATTAGTAGAATATGAGAATATTTCCTATTTTAGAGATAATAACGTGAAATATTTCTTCTATGTTTGGTTTTGAAGCATCGAAATTTGAAAATCTACGTTGTAAAAATAAATAATCAAGGACTGAACATTATGTGAAGTGAACCACTACAACACTTAACCTATTTCGGACTATGTGTAACCTTATCTAAATTTGGGAGAGGAATAGCACAAGGTTACCTTATTTTTTCTCTCCCTATCATTTTGATGATGTTCTTATTGTATGAATCAATAAAGAATAAAGAAGCTCAGAGAAAATATAACTTAAGAAGATATCCCATGGTATAGGGCGTTTGTTTCAAATTTCACTGTTAACTCTAGCCGATAGTCCTAGTAGTTATTTTTCGTGAAGCTATGTGACGCTGGTAGTCTCTCATACTGAGCCGTTCTTACACTCTCACCCATACAAAACAGTAATAATCGACAGTAGTCGGCCTGAGTTGACAACAAATCGGCTTGAAATTTGGAACATGAGCAAATTATATCATGGGATATCTTCTTATGCTATCTTTTCTCTGGTATAAGTATGACCAAAACTTAGAATATAAAAATTTAGTAGAAGTTAATACAAACACTCACGATTCTTTGTGAAAATGAAGGTGATATGTTGATGCTTATACGTTCTGAAATTACGGGAGCTGACTCGGATGATGATACTGTTGTTAGAAGTTTGACAAATACCTATAGAATTGAATGTCTCTATCCATTTCGTACTGCTATCTATCTCTATCTATCGTACTGTCTATCTCTATCTATCGTATCTCTATATATTTCGTACTGCTATTATGTTACATCAAGTTTTTACACTATAGTGAGGTCCTCGTAATAATGAATTGTATTCGATTAACATTGGTGTTGCTATCCTTGTCTATCATTCGACAAAACCGATAGCACTATCCTTCTCTAGCTCTGCACTAGCTATTTGATTTGACGTTTGCCAGATTGAGCTTTATCAATGTAAAAATATAATTGATAATCAAAATATTTATTCTTGCATAGCGCAAGAATTTTATTCTTGCTCTAGATTTGTACAGAAACAGTACCGTACAATACAAATAGTATAATCAGCTGATGAAGAGCGCAAGGCGTGCGTTTGTGGCGCATAAGTCTGTACGCACCTTGAGACCGGTTCACAGTAACAATTTAGACATCTTTGTAATATACTTCTGAATAAACACAGTGAGCTACCAAATTCAGTGACAATGAAGGTATTGTGAACTGATAATTAACTGTCGAGCAATTGATAGCGGATAAATATTTTTGTTAATATTACCAAGATTCAAATCGTTTATTGCTAGAAACCAATTAAAATGTTATATCAACATGTTCCACATGTTTTGTCACATTGTTATAGACAGTTCATGAAAATTATTAGATTGAACCAAGTTACGGTTTTAAGTAGCTTATGTGTAAATAAATCTAGATATTTTTTACCATTATAGTCATAACTTGAAATATAGTGATTGAATATCCGACTATTTTCTTCTTTTATCTCTATTAATGCTCCTGTTAACATACCCTCATCCCATTTTTATCACACTGTTCTTCATAATATATTCATGCTCTTATAGTTTTATTTGGAGAAAATTCTCAGTTTCTTTTCATTACCTTGGAGGTTCAACAAAATTTATTTGAAACTTTGAAAATTGTTCCATTATTCACATAATTATTATTATTGAATTATTGTATTTACAATATATTTTATGAAGATAATCTTTTATGAAAATGAACAAATTTTGAGAACTGAGAGGTGTTAATAATTTGGCAGAGAATTTATTTATCTCTGTTGCATATCCATACTTTTTCACTATTAAAATTGAATTTTAATTTTAAAAAACACTTCACTACCAATGTAAGTGCATTTTCGCTCGATAAGTGTTTTTTTTTAATTCAAGTTTAATTTATTTATGTTGAACAGTGAGCATTTTATCCATACTTTATCATGAAGATCAGAAAGGTAGTTCAACACAATTTCTTTGAAACTTTGAATTGTTCCATGATATTCACAATATATTTTTATGAAGATCATCTTCTAAGAAAATAAACTAATTTTGAGAATTGAGATGTGCTAATAATTTGGCAAAGATTCTATTTTTGTTGAGCTATGAGCAGTTCATCCATACCTATTTAATCGATTGTAGAGTAATTTGGTACAGTATGAATTATAACTTTCAACTTAAATTACTTGGACCTCAAACTTCTAACATCTAAAAATAGTCCATCAATAAATAATACTGTAATATCAATCTATAGCTCCAATATACTCATCTCATACTGCAACAAAGTCATTACAATTACTGGGTTTTTCATGTTAATATAGATAGATAGATAGATAGATAGATAGATAGATAGATATATTTCTCGATCCATGAAACATCTATAGATGCATGAGATCACGTCAAAATATTAGAACACATACATAATAGAGTACTAGTCAAATTAATATGCCTTTATGGTTTCAATGGTTTTTATAGCATTACAGGTCTAAGCTGGATTCAGGCAGCTCAAAAAACTCGTCAACATGATAGAAGGGGTTAGCGCAGAGCCACGTATGTAGAGTTTTTTTGAACTCTATGGTTCTCATGTCTCTAAACTTGAGGGGTAATTTATTAAATAAACGTCTACCCATTATCAGATGGCTGGACCTTAGCCTTTCCAGACGGACAAAAGGAATGTTGATGTCATGACTATGTCGAGTATTAATCCCATGAACTTTCGATCTACATTGGAGCGTTTTTCTACACTTATGAGTGTGAACAAGGCTACTGAATATATACAGATTCACTACCGTGAATCTATAGTGAGTTAATATAGAGAAATAGTAAGAAATACGCTATCTCATTAGTTCAATAATAAATTTATTGGAAAACAATCAGAATTACAATTGACAGTTTTATTTACAATTATATACTTTCCTATTACAATTGGAAACTTGCTATTCTATTGTTCATATATGAAAGAACATCTTAATAATAATAAGGCCTCGAATAAGGCTACACGAAATCGATGAAGTTGAGCAAAATTCTATCAGAAAGTGAGTAATAAATGACTACAAATCATATTTCTTTATCGACATGAAATAAAATCAATCGAATATGAGGATAGAAGTTGGTCTATTTTATTAATAGAAGTTGGAGATTAGTTGGAAAAACTCAGGCACTTCGTGAATATTCGCCAGTTGCAAGAATATTTTATCACTGAATATGATATTATCTAACATAACAAATTAACAAATCAGACGTTAACCTAATGACGTCATTTTATGGTAAAAAGTAAATTCTTATGGCTCTTGTTGGTGAGGAGTCCCTTGCGGGAAGGTCCCACCGCCTGAATATATAATTAAAGCCGTCAATGTGTCTTACGACTGTCATACTTCAGCCGGAACCGACAGTTAACGTGCCTATCCGATAACACGGGAGTGATCTGGTTAAGAAACTTTTGGTAATGAGAGGGTTTGAACCCGGGATCTCTATGCTTCTACGCAACACTCTATCCACTAGACCACGGATCACTCTATTTATCACGGATCATTTTATGGTGATTAAATTCAATTGGTTTTTCGTGCAACTGATCATAGGAAAGATAGCATTATGCTATATTTTCTCTATGCTAATAGTTATCACCAAACTATGGTTGGAATACTGTCTTATTCAGTAATTATCTCCTTAAAATTGAATCTTAGTACCTGATTAATTGTCAGCTAGTTATAGATTCTATTTATTTGAGGCACCTGACGTGTGCAGTACTTATAATATTATGCCCGCTCTTGACGAATGGTATCTTCAATATCTCTTCCTCTGTAATTGTATTTATTAGTGCAAGTACTTATGTAATATATAGTACTCCTGTACGGTAATTAACTCCTTACAATTGGATCTTAGTACTTAGTTGATGTAAGCTAGAAAGATTTGATCTATTCTGACGAATGGAACGGTATATTCAATAAATTATCCACATGGATAGGTAGAGACTTCTGACGAGTGATACAGTACGGTACCTATAAAGTTATCCCCTTGGTTTTGATAGTCTTGTACAGTAATATCTCCTCACAATTGGATCTTAGTACCTAATTAATTATTAGCTAGATATAGTTTTGATTTATCCTGGCTCCGGACAAATGGTGCCTCTATCATCAAACAATGAAGTTTATTTATTTATTTATTCATGGAGAAAACAGGTAAAAAAACCATTTTGCCTCCTTCACACTATACAATAATTTCCAACAATGGTTGGGATACTGTCTTATTCAGTAATTATCTTCTTACAATCGGATCTTAGCACCTAATTAATTGTTAGCTAGATATAGATTTGATCCTGACGAATAGAACGGTAATAGTTATCATCAAACTATGGTTGGAATATTGACTTATTCAGTAATTATCTTATTACAATTGGATCTTAGTACCTAATTAATTGTTAGCTAGATATATATTTGATCCTGTCGAATGGTATCTTTAATAAATTATTCCCATGAATAGGTAGACTTCAAACGAATAGAACGGTACCTAATATAGTTATCATCAAACTATGGTTGTGATCGATAATGTCTTATTCATTAATTATCTCCTTACAATTGTAGTACCTAATTGATTGTTAGCTAAATAAAGATTCAATCCTGACGAATGGTATCTTTAATGAATTATTCCCATGAATAGGTAGAGACTTCTGACGAATAGAACGGTAATAGTTATCATCAAACATTGGTTGGGATACTGTATTATTCAGTAATTATCTTCTTACAATTGGATCTTAGTACCTAATTAATTGTTAGCTAAATATAGGTGTGATTTATTTGAGGCTCCTGACGAATGGTAGCGCAGTAAGGACCTCAGTGGCGGAGTCGAGAACGAAGCGAGCGGTATCCGAACACGAGACGATCAGCCACGCGAACAACGCGTAGAACGAGAAACTGGTCACACAATCCAGGGCGTACAGTCTACAAAATCAAACAGGAATGCAAATTTAATAGAATCCTTAACAACTAAACGTTATGATTGACTTTGTTCACTTTCACAATAGTCCTTAACAAATAGTGAACTAGTCATTCATAACGTTAATCACCAATTATAGTTCAAGTTCCAAACAAGAAATTCTAAACACATTTTAAAAAATCGATGATTGATAGAATAAAGCCGAATATAGGGCTACAATAGCCCACTCATCTCTCAGAACTGAAACCATCAACAGCTTGACATATCATATCTTATCCAGATCTAAGCAGGCTTCGTCTCTTTGATAAAAGGATTGAGTAGAATCATAGAGAAACAATAGCGTAAGTAGATATCCCATGGTATAGTGCGTTTATGTCGCAACTTTTACTGTTTTCTCAAGCCGATTACTGTCAATTATTGTCGATATTTACTGTTTTGACCGGGTAAGAGTGTATGAACGGCACAAAATGAGAGACTACCAGCCTCATAAAGCTTCACGGGAAAGAAATACATGGACTATAGGCTTGAGATAACAGTAAAAGTTGCGACATAAAAGCCCTATACTATGGGATATCTACTTACGCTATTGTTTCTCCATGTTAGGATCCAATTTAGGATACGGTACAGAACTTACAGAAGTTTTTGAAATATATTGTTGGTGAATTTAGTGATTGTATAGATAAGCAATAATTTAACTTTTTGATAAATCAAAAACAATGCACAACTGGTGAAAATCTTGACAAGATGAAGTTTCTATTCTGAAACTCATTTCAAACTATTTAAAATTTCTACTTGAAATTTATATCATTATAGAATTAACAGATGAACAATATTAGAATCAAATATTGTTTTAGTTTCTCTCTCTGATTTAGTTAGGTGTAATGTACATGATGCAAAAACGGTAAATATTTTAACCTTTTTTGTATTCGGTATATCCTACTCTTTGTATGATGAAAATAAATTTCCATGACGCTCATAATGGACCACATTATAAAATAATAATTTCTAAGGTGGAGTGAAAAAGATGGCAGTTCCACAAATTTTGTGAGGCAACATCTCTTTCATTTCACCTTAATGTGCAAAAATTCCACAGCATCTCTATTAAATAGAAATTTTCCAGTGTAATTTTCGATATTTATATTATTGCATTATAATAACTATTCACTGTGTGTTTTTTATATATAAATCAAATAAATGAATTAGTATTTCCAATCAATTTCATGACTAAGGAGAATGAAATTTTTCTATCTATTTACTCGTATTTCAATCAATTGTCACACAACATTAAAATGTTACAACGTCATTAATAATACAGAAAACATCAGTTTTAAAATCTATTACAAAGAAATCATCAACTTCATATAAACATCCATTGACCAGTATATTTTTAAATATTTACAGTAACTATTGAAGCTCATTCTTTTGATATTTTCAGGCAAATCGTTATAAGTTTTATTGACATGTATTGCCAGTTTTTTTGAGAACTTGTAAACTGGTAATACTCGACTCTTATATTATTCCTATTTCTAGTGTTTTGTTGGTGTATACTAGAGTTAGCATCATATTCATTTTCAGTTTTCTTCACTGAAATCAAGCATGACAATACATACAAAGATGGCAGTGTTAATAGTCCGAGTTCAAGAAATAATGATTTGCATGGAGTACGAGGAGCCTTGTGGCTAATTATTCTCACTGCTTTCTTTTGACATTTAAACAAGTATTCGCCCATCAATTTCTTGACAATTGATAAAATGCAGGGAAGATTCAACTGGTGAAAGTAATCCAAAAAGCGTTTATTATTTCCATAAAAGGTTGTAACTTGTAAGTTCCAAGAACTTCATATTCTATCGATTCTCATCTACAGATGGAAATAATAAATTGAAAATTGCATTTGTTCAAATGCTAATTAATGAATAATTATTATTAAACGAAAATCTCTAATAAATTTTGTAAATCACCCCGAAGACTTCTGCTCCTGCAAAAAATATTGACAACAGGGTAGATGGAAATTCGATGAGAGCTACTACCATACAAAAACTTTTGTCTACGGGGTGATTTACAGCATTTAATTGGGATTTTTGTTTAATAATAAAACAATTCTCATCTATTGAATATTATTTCATCAATAATATTCATCCTATTATTATCATACTCACATTCTCAAAAGCCTCCTAGCTTTGGGCAGTGTAGAGGGGTCCTCCTTCATCATGTAATGCCGGGCACCCAGCACACACGTGTTGATGTAATCGAGACAATCTATAATCTCGAACTGGATCGGAAATATCGATTTGTCGAGGTCGTTCATCGAATCTCTGACGGCGATGAAATTGTCGTTCTTGAAACTCCATTCTCTGGTTGTGAAATATTGCAACACCTCTAGACCGTCATGGATGCGGCGTTGTACGTTCATCATGCTGCAAATATGTTACAATTTTTTGTGAAAAATGATTGAAAATAATAATACAGCTTACAGATTTTTTTAATGATACTTGATACTTATACTTATAGTAGGTATAAGACTAGGCTACTCTTAAAATGTATGAATTCAGGGCTACCTACTTATTTTTATTTATAAAATAGAACTATAGTACCCTTTTTTGAAATAAATAGAATAATAGATAGAAAATACAAATTATAACAACTAGTTCCAGTGATCCCCACCATCTTCAGGTTTAAAAAAAATTGAATCTTAAAAATTCTAAGATGGTGTGATCACAGAAACTAGTGTTGTTATAGTTTGTATTATTAATCTATTATTTTATCAATTCCAGAAAAGGGTACTGTAATTCTATTTTATTGATACTTATACAACTACACTATTATAATAATACTTGAATAAAATGAAAAATTTGCTCATGCCTTTTTTTAGATTATAAAATTATGAATAAAATGAGATCATTCGGAACTCACTATCTCCAATGAGTACTAAGTTATAATTTTTCAAAAATGAGTGAAATTTGAAGAAAAAATAAATTTTGATGAATTTCAGTTTTTGATCAATAATATCTTTCGATTGTTACCATTAAGATATTTTTTATTACAATAAAATATATAATTCAGAATCCCTCTGGGCGTATTTTTGTGCTCTACAATCTGAGATCAGGTAGAGCGCTCTATCTCATATAGATTTCCAGGTACACCTGACTACAATGCTCCTTGTATTGTGAAAAACACCTAATTTTCTGCTTTAACCATCATCACCAACTACATTGTCCTCACATTGATTTTTCGCACAACGACATAAGCTCATGAGATTATGTTCTATGAGAATCACCCGTTAGAAGCACTTCATTTCAGTATTTCCTAGTGGAGAGGCGCGCTTAAGGACACCTCAAGGATCAAACTTTCAAACACTTATAACTTTTGACACAATGCACAGATTTCATCGTACTACGCTATATTCTTCTGGGCTCGTCAAGGCGGCTCAAAATCATGCATCATAAGTCGAATTTGGTCGAAAAATGGAAAATTTATTGTTGAGTGAACTTGAGCCCATATTCCAATACACAAAAAATGGCCAATTTCTATATTCAAAGCTATGTATCTCGGTAACCCCTTATTATAAAAATCATTACTTGATCTTGAAATGTACAAAAGAAGTTCTTCTTTCATATGCTGTGAACGATTATGAAAAAATATGTTCGTAAAGTGAAATTTGATTATTGAAGAAATCCGGAAATTGTAGATATTTTTCTCATATTAACGGTTTTGGCAGTTCTATTACAAGGAAAAGTGATCCAAGATGAATTTTAGGCAACTGAGCTCGTAGAGGATAAATTATTTATCTACAATTTGGAATCAATCGTGAGTTTCTATGATGTATCAGACTCTTTTTAGAAACTCTTGATCAACAGTAAAATCGCGAAAAAATATAAATACTAAAATCGCAATTTTTAAAATCTTCTGTAACTTTAGAATTGTATTGGAATCGGAATTATTATTCATTGGAGTGGGTAGAGGGGGACAGTTTTCACATCCTCACTAGATTTGGAAATTTTATCAGAAGTATTTCACAAGACAAGCTTTGAATATAGAAATTGGCCATTTTTTGTGTATTGGATTATGGGCTTTTCGACCAAATTCGACTTATGATGTATGATTTTGAACCGCCTTGACGAGCCCAGAAGAATATAGTGTAGTAAGTGTAGTATAGTGTCGTACACTAGTACGATGAAATCTGTGCAATGTGTCAAAATTTATAAGTGTTTGAAATTTTGATCCTTGCCTTGAGGTGTCCTTAAGCGCGCCTCTCCACTAGAAGATACTGAAATGAAGTGCATCTTACAGGTGATTCTCATAGAAAATAATATCATGAACTTATTTCATTGGGCCAAAAATCAATGTGAGGACAATGTAGTTGGTGATGATGGTTAAAAGCTGAAAATGAGGTGTTTTTCACAATACACGGAGCATTGTTGTCAGGTGAACCTGGAAATCTATATGAGATAGAACCTGATCTCAGATTGTAGAGCACAATAAAAAAAACGGCAATAAAAAAAATACAAAAAAAAACAATACAAATACGCCCAGAGGGATTCTGTATTATGCATCTTAATGGTAACAATCGGAAGATATTGTTGATCAAAAACTGAAATTCATCAAAATTTATTTTTTCTTCAAATTTTACTCATTCATGAAAAATCATAACTCAGTACTCATTGGAGATAGAGAGTTCCGAATGATCTTATTTTATTCATAATTGTATTATCTGAAAAAAGCGACAGTAAATTTTTCTGTCCGATTACGAGATTTGGCAGAAATAGCTGGAAACTGGAAAAGGAGCCGAAAATACGGGTTTTTTTGGGCCACCCTGTATCTAGTACAAAAAAAAATGCATGAAGAAATTGGCTCTGGACTCCTCTTATGTACCCAAATAATATATTGAAAAATCAGAACTACAATATAAATTGCAAGCACACCCCTTTTTCTATGTCTATATTGACTGGACTATAGGTGTATAGTTAAAATAATCATCAATTGCATTTTTGAAAGTTCATTATCTAGAAGAGAATGCAGCTCCAGTAAACTGTTCGTGGTAGATGAGAACAATATAAAATACGATTTTATTTGGTTTCTCTCAACCACTCGCCTCCTTGTCGTCAGCTGTTGTTTCCTGTGTTATCGGTTGATAACTCCTTTAGTGAGTGGATATTGTGTATTCGAATAGTCCAAGAGGCTTCATTTTTTTGACGAAAATTTTTCCAGTCTTTATCCAGATGAATTTTCAGTTGTTTTCCTTTGCGTCAGTCTTGTTTCATTGAATAGTCTTAATCGAGGTGTTCTCATTTATGTAAATAGATCCATCATCAAGATTTTTATTATATGTGTGTGGTGCGTAGTCCCTTGAAGACATGGGGGTCATTTTGTCTGATTTCCTTCTAATATGCCTCATAGTCTATAATCCAATTATCCCTGGTCTTCCTTGACGAGAATGCAACAATAATATAGGAGAGATCTTTTTCTAATCTCTAGTGGGAAGTCTATGCGCAGCTTCAATAATTCCTAGGCTCCTCTCCTATCATTATTGATTTACTAATTATCAATTACTAATTCTCATCATTACGTTAAGGACCTTTGCTGTTTTTTTCGATTATTTCTTCGATATTCTCATTTTTAGTTACTGGTATTTTAAGATTTTCTAAATTTTTTAGTCTTCCATACTGCTGTAGCTCTGTTAATTCCTTTTCCATCTCAGAAGGTTTTGTTTTGAATTTATTTCGTTTTTTTTAGGGTGTATCTTATTATAATAATGAATAAATACTGAGGGTGATGCCCATATAAGCTCTTAGACTTGTGCGTCAGTTTTGAGTGAGAGGGATGATGATGAGAGATAACGACTACTTTTTAGGGACCGACAGCTTATCGTCTCCTTCGAAAGACTGGGAGACCGTTGGTATCTATGTGATTGTGCTGTGGGCAAAAACTTTTGCCCCGGTCGAGATTCGAGTTCGGGTTCTATTGATTATCAGACCGGCACGTTATCACTTACTCCAAACGAGCCACCCATTCGTTCATCCAATACTGACAGTTTTAGGTGAATCCCACTTTAGAACGCTAGCGCCACTTAGTAGCGAAAGTGATAAGCTTCATCAACACAAATTCATCAAAATTGAAAACGGTGGTTTTTGGTAATTTTTTTATTTAATTAGATACCTATCAGTATTTTGTTCGATAAATATGTTGATGAAGTAACAGGCCTACGTAGTGGAATGATTAAATGTGTATAAATATTGCGTTAAGTGGTTTTAATTTGACAATTCTTTACTAACTCTCGCACGAGTCTGTTAACAGTCGTGGAACATAGTCTGTCATCATGGCTTTGTGAAAAACTGACACGCAGAGTCGCAGACGATATATATTTTTGACTGGCAGTAATTGTGCACATTCCTGCCATAATCTTCTTAATTTATTTTCTTATTTTATTTTATATTTTATTTTAAATTAAATTATTATTGTCAATATGTCAATGAATATTAGTGTCCACTTTCCAAATTCAAATGTATGAATGTATGTATGTTTATTATATAGGGATGTCAATCCCGGGACTGATTTAGTGATTTTCCGATCAACATAGATGTTAATCCCGGTATTTCGGGATTATTCAATATCTATCCCGGGATCAATCAATAGGGATGGCAAAATTTTTACAAATATCGATATATCGTAAGGCAGGTATCGATGGTACCGATATATCGGGAGCAAAATATCGATAAACCCGATATGAGAGATAGATAATACTACTCGTATAAGTGTTTGTACACAATACATAATACATCAATTTAATCGCTTTTGTTTGGACGTATTGCTCAAAACACACTGTAATATTCAATATATTGATTTTAACATAAGATTTTAGAATTATAATGAAGGAAACTTTGAGTTTATTCATTTATTTACCACTAAAACATAATATTATATTTGTTCAGGCCTCTGGCCTCTCACAAAAAATAAGGAAACGAACCATTGGACTGGTTTTTGGGACCACCAAGTTCATGAAAAAATTACCTTGTTAATTTATTTGTTTACTACACTTCAGTCTTCGGTGGGATACATTAGAAAAAATTATGAATTCTTATTTATAGGCTAGCGTGGATGAGAAGTTTAGATGAAAATATTTAATGCTTCAAATTATTAATGAGAGGATCATTCAGTAGAAATAGGCCCACTTCATTCAATAACAACAATCATTCCTGAGAATTTTATTGAGAATTCTAAATTTACAAAAGTATTAACACTCAATTCACTGGCCTTAATCATCGGCCATATTGAATAAGAGCCATAATAGCCAAAGTATCTAATATGGTACACAGGCCTTGTGTGCGCACTTATCATAATAATATGAACATTTATTGAAATTATAGAAGTTATAAACACATTAAATTGATGTAGAATGAAGGAGTTACTTACTATACTGTAATACAAAATAATCAATCAGTACAGACTCAATACCTGCTAATCACTAACAAATATGCAACATTTCCTAACACTAACTACTAGGTATGCATTAAAAAAATCCATAATAACTGGACATACTTTGCTGATTTTGTAACTACCACCTTAAATAATTGAGTAGCTTGCAAACCAATAGTATCAAGTCAGACAACAAACTATCATTTTATATTTATGTATAAAAAGGAAAACCTTTATAGCTTACAAACTACCTTCATACATAGCCTACCTACAAAAAAGCTATAGCAGAATAGCTTGATACACAGGTATCATGTGTCCACTCATCATATAAACACTTATTGAAATTATAAAATTATAAACACTTTTGAATTGATGAAAAATGAAGGAGGTGCTACAGTACTAAAACATAACCATCCATCATTTCTCTGAAGAATGATAGATGGTTATGGTATTACAAACATAAGAATTGATATCAATGTATTTTATGTTTTTAAAATTTTTGAACAAAAATTACACTTTGATTACTTGAAAGAAATTTAAGTGAAGTGCCGCCACACATCACTCTTTGCGGGTTTCATTGTAGATTGAATAACAAATTACAACTACTAACTACTATCAACTTCGTCTATTAACTATATTATTATTCTATTAAATTATTAAATAAAAGAACTGAAGGTTAACAGGAACTGAGCGAAGCAAAGAACACGAACGCATGACATCTTGACATGAATGAAATGAATGCGAGAATGAAGAACGAGAACGCCAACGAAGAGTCGAAGACAGAACGATATATCGGAAGGAATATATCGATATTAGCGATATATAGTTACAAATATATCGATGTCAATATATCGATATATCGGAAGCAATATATCGATCTTCCACAAATATCGATATATCGTTGCCAATGTTAGGCATTAGTCCCGGTCAGTTTCATCTATTTCTATCCAATTGTTTCTTCTCAATTAGATGTTCAGTAACAGTGTGTGGAGATCATTAGCTCATTATGGAGGAAGAGGATATT
This sequence comes from Nilaparvata lugens, assembly GCF_014356525.2. NCBI lineage: Eukaryota > Metazoa > Arthropoda > Insecta > Hemiptera > Delphacidae > Nilaparvata > Nilaparvata lugens. The sequence continues at coordinate 10,367,432 of NC_052509.1, read as the reverse complement.
ATTGAAATAGAGAAAAATACTTAGGAATAATGTATTATAACGAAACATTTTCTTTCTATAAAGCCTTCTGAAGTCTTTTCAAAGTTCTGAGTGCATTTCAGTAAATGACATCAGCACTATTGCAAATATTGCGCCATCTGGACCAGAGAGTATAGAATGGGTATAGAATAGGTATAGTATACCTATCCCCACTGGTCTAGACTGGTAATTGTGGTGCTCTGTAAACAGAAACAAACGAAGAGGCATAACCAATCAACAACCATTCTGCAAATAATGGGAACCGATAATGTGAATTCTATTTAGTTACAGAGAATAGTATATTATGGCTGTGCCATAATAAATGGTACTGTTGGTACTGTTGGCACTGTTGGGATTCTACAGGCAATTTATTCTACAGGCACTGTTGTATAAATTAATCAAACTCTTAGAACAATAAATAATTAGCTATGCAAAACTCATATTCATCACCGTAAATTAATTCTATATTGTTACGGCCACCGAGGTGGGCGCAATAACAAATTACTTAGTAGCTTCTACTGGTGGAGCCAGGTTGGACTGAGTGAACACAAATTGAAACGAATACACTTTTATTAATCGGAGGACCAGACCAACAATAAGTTGATCAAATGAATTACTCAAACCAATAAATCAAGTTCAATACAACAAAGCGGTGTAAAACAAAGTCTTTCATACAAAGGCGGGAATCTCACTACACGAGGCGGAAGCACAACTTGCATAGTTCTATACTGTCTTTATGAATTATACTCAACAATAAAAAGTCTCAGGTTGATATTGAAGCGGTATCACAGTAATAAAACACTTGGAGTGGATTAATCTGGTAGAGAATCGACATGAATGTAACTCGGAGCGGGAAAACGACACGAGACGAAGCAGGAAGCGGGATTGACTTTTCACAGTGTACAGAGTGAACGATGACTTGAGAACGACTCCTTCAAAGAAGAACGGTTCCTCGGCGGACGATAGTTCAAATAGCTCTGTAGGAACTAGAGGCAGCGCTCGTAGCGGTTACTTACCGCAACTGGTTGGCGGTAACATAATTATTGAATTGTTTTTGGAAAAATGCGATTCACAATTTCAGGTTTTCTAATCCCAAAAATCCCGGGATTGACGCTGAAAAATCCCGGGATTGTTAGGTATCAAAAATGGACCGGGATTGACATCCCTAATTTCAGCAGTTTGTATTTCGTTTCATTCCTCATGATGTGCCCTAGATACTCCAATTTTCGTTTTTTAATATTGTAGGCCTACATTATGTCAGTCTTTTTATCAAGCTTGTGAAGAACTCTGTTCTGAACTCTATTATATTTTGATTAATAATTTGTACTCACAATCGTTTGTTGCCAGTGATGAACAGCATGAAATCGATGAGGATGGCAGGCAGCCAATGGTAGAAGATGACACACAAGTTGTGCACCATTTTGTTGCTTCGGATGTCACCGTTGGGGTACCACAGCATCACTGAGAACGGGTTCTTGTAGGTGGCCTGTTTGCCCATGTTCAGGATTTCGCCCCAGGTCACCGGTTTCAGGCCACTCTGGGTCAGGTTAAACACGGGCACTGTTGGGCTGCTAAAAATTTAAAAATCGAAAAAAAATTAATTGTGTTGAGCATGAGTGGAATTTGGTTTAAATGGAGTAAAACTTGGTTAAGTTGTGTTTAAGCTTGGTTTCAGTTTGAGTAAAACTTCGCTCAAGATTGAGTAAGACTTGGTTTGACTTTGAGTAAGACTTGAGATTGAGAGATTGACTTTGAGATTGAGTAAGACTTTGGTTTAGATCTGGTTCAATCTTGTATTATATGCATGGTTTGTATCAGGACACCATTCCCAGACTGCTTTGAACACAGGGATGATGCTATAGTGAGGTCCACGTTATAATGGCAGTGGAGAAAGATAGGAGAAAAACGTTGCCGATCCCCTGTTTCGTCAATGCCTTCTATAGACAGTAGCTGATACAGGTTTATTGATGTAATAATTATTAACTGTTCATTCTCGTTTAAAATAATAAATTATATTTTACTAGCCGACAGGCTCGCTTCGCTCGCCATATCCGTCTAGCCAGGGGGCTCCGCCGACTGGATTGCCCAAGAATGAGATCAGCAGGCTCCCTTCGCTCGCCTGCATTTTTCATTTGGGCATTTTTATCATATGTTAGGACGATCCAGTCGGGGGTCCAGACTAAACGTCTGGCTAAACGGGTATAGCGAGCAAAGCGAGCCTGACGGCTAGTAATATAATACTCCCAGGAATAGCTCTGATTGAAGTAGCAGTGCCCAATCAATTTTTCCGCGATAAATGCATTTCAATCTTCAACTTGGTGCCAACCTAACAAAGTCAACTCAACTTAATGCCAACCTGACAAAATTATTAATTTAGTTACCAGTGCTAACAACTGTTTCGATGATGTACTCTCTCTAGATTATAGTTCTATATTAACGTATGGTATGCCTTTTTTCAATCATAATTAAGAGAATAAGAAGAATATACATGCTAAAAGGCGAACTTTAAACCCTTAAAAACCACCCTTAGAGTTAAAATATTGCCAAAAGATTTCTTAGTGCGCCTCTAAAGGGCCAACTTTGGTACATACCTACCAAATTTGAACGTTTTTTGTCCGGTAGATTTTTAGTTCTGCGAGTGAGTGAGTCAGTCAGTCAGTCAGTCAGTGCCATTTCGCTTTTATATATATAGATTAATAAAGAAATCATATTTTTCGATAATTTCATAATAAATCTGAAATATTTCGTTAATTAATTAATTATTCTACATTGTTAAAAGACGATCTGGCAACAGAGCAAAGCGAGAAAGAGATAGCGCTATCCGCTTTGTTGAATGATAGACAAGGATAGCAATACAAATTGCTAATTAAACACTGCCATTATAATGTGGACCTCACTATAGTAGCTTGAGCTCAAAATGAACCACATCATGGCATACTTGGTATGGATTAAATCTAGTTTGAAATTGAATTTAGTTTAAACTGATGCTGTGCAAACGGCACTCAATCTCCCATAATTGAAGAACCTACCAATTCAAAACTTGAAGAAAATAGGGTATTGTCTCACCTCAGTAAAACGAGAAGTTATTTGTATTGTTGCATATATTTTCATTTTCCACTACACATGCAGACTTAATGATAATATTTGTATGGCTTTTATTGATGGGAAGCTCCTGACGGAAGTTCCACCTCGCCTGAATATATCGTGCAATGGGCCTTACGACTGTCATATTTCAGCCGGGACCAACAATTTAACGTGCCCATTCGATAACACGGGAATGACCTGTTCAAAAACTTTTTGCTATGAACGGGGTTTGAACCTGGGATCTCTATGCTGCTACGCAAGCACTCTATTCACTAGACCACGGATAAATTATTTAATGTAGACTTACTTCTTGAACATATCGAGCGGCTCAGGTCCAAATGTACGCCAAGGTAGGGCGACCAGTCCATTGATGGCCAGGTCTACTGGAATGACCTCGGCATGGTACTCACTGTTGCAGTGCATAGATCTGATCACCCCCTTGCCACCTCCCACTATCAGACCAACGGGTCCGTTCAGGTTGTCCACCCACCCTGGGAACGGCTCTTTCAAGGCTGGTGTCACTGTAAAACAAGAGGTTTCAAGATAAATAACGTGATATGTAATAAAAAACGAGGTAGGCTATGCATAAGATAAGTCTGATTCTATATCATTACGTTCTGTCACAAAGGAAAGAACAAATAACAATAGTGTTCCTTCTTTTTTCTTTGGCTCTGTATTCAACATCTTCCATGAAATCAGCTAGTTTCATTGAAATCTGCTTTAGTTTAGGAGGTGGGGTGCCAAAATCAGTTGTTTTCTACTACTCCACGATAAGGATCGTTTTCTCCAAATCTGGTTAAACTATTAAACCCATTAAATTTTAGTCGTGATTAATTCCACGAGAACCAATCAGAGAAAGCCTTTTTGAGCCGGCTTTTCTGATTGGTTCTTGTGGAATCAATCAAGATTAAAATTTGACCGCCTTCTGTGCAACCGGGCCATAGTGTTACAAATTGAGTCAGCTGATAGGAAGTCCAGTTTAACTCTTTAACTCTAGACTAGTTTAACTCTTTAACTCTAGACTAGGCGGTCTAGTTTAACTCTTTTGGAGGAAGCAGCCCTAAAACTCCCAATCTATTAAGAATGTTTCATAGTACATTTTGATAGGACTACTTGGATGCTCCATTGCGAAGTTATTGGAGAGTACATGATGGAAAACTTAATGAACATTGGCTACCGGTAATTTACAACTAGGCCTACTTTTCAACTCACCAATTGAAGGCCTAGCAATAAGTATGGGAATTTCCGGATAGTAGTCAGCCACTAGTTTTTCTGCCAGTCTCTTTGTGTAAGTGTAGGCGTTGGGATGAACGTCTAGGAGTCTAGAATCATAAAAAATTGAAAATTATTCCAATAATATAGGTACTTAGAATTAATTATTGTTACGCTCTATCATTGCATGATCACAGATTGACAATTCATTCTTGATTTAATATTAGGATATATTCTTATGAATAATGATCAGGAATACTTTCCTTTAATTTAGGTACTTTTCTTAAAAAGTAAATACTTTTCTTCAAATTCCGTGATCGAATGGTAGAGTGGACATTGCTGTCCAAACTTTACCACGTCATAGAATGAAAAAGTCTTTCTGTGTTTATAAATATATCATTATCCTATATTCTTTTTAAATTGTCATAGCACTGATATTATTGTGTGGATGTATTCGAAGAAAATATTTGATCACTTCAGGCTTATAGCTTTAACGCTAGACCGAAATCGAATTGTGATTTGAATTACCTATCATCAAATCAGAAGAAAATCAGATCATTCATCAATATAACAGAAAATCCACTTACTTCGATTTTCTCCAAATTCCATGTTTCATTGTTGTATAGTTTCTTTCTGTAGCTTATTTCAAATTAATCTCTATGACGATGTTCAACTGTTTATTGTATTACATGTATGTACTGTGTTGAATCTTATCTTGTTTTATCTTCTCTTCTCTTATCTCATCTTTTCCTATATCATCTCATCTCATCTTATCTTATCTTCTATGTTGTATTACTGCATTAATTCATTAGTAGCCTGTCACATAAATTCTTCCTGAAGCTCCAATTTTTTATCCGGACGCTGGATAATAATCAGAAATTCAAATATTACTGTATTTTACTACTTTGGTTTTTATAGTAGAATAACTCAGCTGTTGGCTATTTTTATCATAGAGAAAACATAGGGAGCAACTGAAAGGATTTGAGGTAAAGTTTTCAACAGAAACACCCTCAGATATCCACGTCACTTGAAATTCCGTGATCAAATGGTAGAGTAGATATTACTGTCCAAACTTTACCTCGTCATAAAATGAAAGTCTTTCTATTCACTACACTTCTCCCTAAAACAAAGGTAGTCTACCGTACAATAATTTCTCTATTCTAATAATGATAGTTTTTTATTTGTCATAAATAACTCAATAAAATATAATATGATTGTATTTACTTGGGAGTTATGGCATCCATAGATTTCTCGTCCATCCATTGGCAAATGCGCATTATGTCTTCTGGTTTGACCGGTGTTTCATAGACCTTCTCTTCCATTACATCCAGTTCGCAGTGACAGAATGCTGTCGAGACGTAGACAAAAGCCTGCAGAGTTAGAAAAAATTATTATTTACTTAGTTTTTCAATGATTATAATTCTCTTTGATGAGAGTACAGCATTCTTGTGAGAAACTGTAACAATGTAGAATAACATAGATAAATTAGTTCATATGTAAAATTGGACATCAATAATGGAGGAAACATGATCTATATACGAATATTACTCCTAGTATAGTGTAATTCAACTCATATTGAATTTAAAAAATTGTTATTTGTATTTATTATGTGAGGAAGATCCAAAACTACTTCTTCCAATAATAAAAGAATGATAAATTTTCTTCTCATGAAATAAGCTTTTGAGCTCGGTTGCACAAAAGCCTGTTACATTTTTTGTGAAGTATTCCTCGTTAGTAATTATTTCCCTGAGTTATTCATCATTCTTTTCATTGGATCCTCACCATCATTAAAAAAAATTGACCGGCTCCCGCATGTTGGGGCATAGGCAGCCCGCAACACAAGGCTCGTCATTTAATTCTACTGATATAATTCTAATTTTATTTTAACTGATGGAATGCATTTCAATTTGATTATATGTAAATAATAAATACAGCTGCTTAAAACTAATAAAAATTAGTTGCCACATAATAGCAGTATCAGTGAACGTGTACGGTACAGTGAGAATATTATATCCATTAGTTCTAATCGGACCAGTCATACCAATTCGACCCGGTTGAGAACCAATCATTGGAACCAACTTGAGATAACCAACTAGGGCCATATTATGCTAACACTACGTTTAAAGCTAAACCTCGTTTACTTGTAGATATGGTTCCATTTATCATAAAGGGTTTAAACGAACAGCTGACATTTCTCTGTTCAAACCGAGTATCTGAATACGGACCTTAGTCTAGCTATTCTCTAACTTGAATCAGCTGTTATATTTTTTCATATGACAAGCAAATAGTTCATCTAAATCCAACATCGTTAAGGGTCAAGCCACAAAAGCGTTTTTTAGGTATTTTCAGATGAGTCGGCAGAGCAGGAAGCTCTCCGATTGGCTGATTCCCGAACGCCAACCCAATCAACCAATTGGAGTGCTTCCTGCCTTGCTGACTCGTCTGGAAACGCCTAGAGAAACGTTTCGTGTGGCTTGGCTCTAATGCCCTTCTTATTCTTCCTATTGAATTACTTGTGAATCTAACCTCAAGTTTCTTGAACCCCTTGCAGATTTTAATGAACTGTTTAAGAGCCCCACCTCAAGTTTCTGGAAGTCTTTTCGATTTATATTGGTTTTATTTTTTATTTATTTATTATTATTTCATCCACTGACCTCCTATAAAAGGGGTATTTGGACTTGTCAATGTCGTAAGTCAATAAAATACAGAACATAAATACATAAATGATAAGTCAATATATTTTTTTTCTCTCCAAACCTTATCTCGTCGCTCGTAGTTTAGAACATAAACAGGTACATGAAAATTCAATACATTTTTTCTATTCTCTCTAAACCCCATTTTGACGCTCGTAGTACTCTCTGAACTCTTCATTTGAGTACACGCATATGGACAGCAGCTCCTTCTTTAATTGATCTCTGAATTTTGTACCAGTCATTTCTTTTATATGAGCTGGCAATAAATTATACAAACGAATACCAGAACTCCTAACACCTCGCTCATACATGGTTGTCTGGTGTGTGTCGTCTCTTAGGTTGTTCCTATATCTTGTTGGGTATTGATGGAATGTTCCGCCTGTATTAAATTCATGTATATTTTTCTTAATGAAGCAAATTGTTTCGAAAATATATAGGCTTGGGAATGGGAGAATTTGAAGTTTTTTGAAAAGGGGGCGACAACTTGTTCGAATTGATTCTCCCATCATCACTCTCAATGCCCACTTCTGCATTCTGAACACCTCAACTACGCAACTTGAATTTCCCCAAAAAATAATGCCGTAGGTCAGGTGTGAGTGAAACAGTGCAAAATAAACACTTCTAAGAGCCCTGGAGTCCAATATAGCTTTCAAATTTCTCAGTACGAAAATTGCTGAGTTCAGTTTGTTTTTGAGGTATTCTTGGTGAGGTCTCCAAGAAAAGTCAGAGTCAATCACCACTCCAAGAACTTTTATATCATTCACGGATTCTATTTTATAGTCTCTGATACCTAAATTATTTTCTCTGGTAGTTCGGAATGGAATTTCTTTAGTTTTGTTCATATTTAACAACAGCATGTTAGCAGATAGCCATTTTTCTAAATAATATTGAACTGTTTGAGAGCCTATCCTCGAGTTTCTCGAACCCTTGCAGATTTTATTGAACTGAGTCTCACCTCAAGTTTCTTGAAACCCTTGCAGAGCTCCATGAATCGATGGGTGCCCTCCACATTGAACCGGACCGAGTCTGGGAGTTTAGCATCCAACCTGAGTGATGCTGCCGCGTGGTAGATGATGTTCACATCAGCCAGCAGCTTCAGGGACTCCGCACTCAACCCGAGATTTTCCAGACCGATATCACCGGCTACAGGCACCACCTTCTGAAAAGTGTGTGGCTTTTCTTTGCGAAGTCTTTCGAATAACTGGAATAGAAAAACAGAAAAGTTGTTTATTTTACTAGTGTTGAGACTGTTTAGTATACGAAGACCCTAGCGGCATAAATGTTGTGTTGATTATATAAATAAATAAATAGATTTTATTGTCGTGGACCAATATATAGGTAATTGACAAAGTCATGGTAATACAATTACAAAATAATAAAGTCAAAGCAATAGTTTAAAGTTATAAAGTAGAATTACATCAAGTAGAATAGAAAAACTCTGTCAAACAATAGAATCCATGTTAATCCATATCCATGTTGATATCAAATCAAATCAGAATTTTTATTCACAACTCAAAGCAATTGAGGGTCCTGCCAAACCCGAACGTTTTACGGCGAGTGCCCAGTTACAAAAAAAAAAACAAGTTACAAAAGTTAAATAAACTCAGGCAAAATAAATATGTCACTTCAAAGATTCCAAGTATAAAGATGCATTTTCGTTTGTGCGTAAATTTCCGCAGTCGACGACGGCAAGCATTGTTGACATTCATATTGTCCAAATTTCAAGTGTTCGAAAATAGCTTTCCATTATTTTTCTTTATTATCAAAGAATTAAACATTTATAATGATATCAACATATTGTCATTTAAAAGTATGAAAAAGTATAAGCTCAACCTGCCCCATTAAAACATAATTGAACGTAATATTTTAGGTTAAATGTAGACAAATAGAAATCTACCCAATCTGAGATTCTCTCCCTGTCGTGGTCGACGACGGCATTTACGCACAAACGAAAACCAAGCTCAAGATAAAACAAATTATACAAAGTGCAAAAAGAAAATATGGAAAATACATCATATTTGGCTAGAGAATTAATAAAAAAAGGGGAAATAACGACAATTTATTGGAAAGGAATGAAATAAAAAAGGAAAAATTGTTTCACACTAGTAATAATACATTTTTATCGTTGAGGCAGGCGGCAGTGACAATAAAAGAGAATTTAAAACGTCAGCCAGCAAAAATTGGAAAATTCTAATAATGTAAGCATAGATGCTGTCATTTTTTCAACTGGACGTTTCTTAAATCTCATTCACGTTTGTAATATTATTATTTATACATTGATAGATACAATATCATTCTCAACTATGAATGATTTGTAATCATTGTGATTATGAAATAGCTGAACGAACAGTCAAGAGCTGTGATTGGCTCACAGCTAATCGAGAATGGGAAAACGAGCAACAAGTGGGAGGAGCTTCAATGGCCAATGGTAGCGCTCCATTTCATGTAAGCTTCCGAGCTTGTATAAAAAGTCTCTTGCCAACTTTTTGAATTTTTCAGTAAAGCTATTAACAAAATGTTAATAAGTTAATCCTTATAGATCCTATTATAGATTGAACGGAACTTGACAAACACATATGTTCATCATGTGTATTTTAAGTCATGTAATAGACTTAAGTCATGTAATATATAGAATGTAATAGAATCTATAAGGATTAAGTTATTATCATTTTGTTAATAACTTTGGTGTGAACGCAGCTTTAGTGTTGAAACTTTGTTCGAATATGGAATAAATTTTCGGGTTTGAGATTGAGGTTCAATAAATCAACACATTTATTCCAACAAATTTACTTTTTCCTTTGTACTTCGAATGCGTTCTATTCTGAAAATTCTTATGAAGTATGATAGAATGTGCATTATTGATTGAGCTGATGAGATAAAGGCTAAAATTCCATTTTGAATCGAATGCATATTATAATCATAATAATAATCTTCAATAGTAGTTGTTTTGATTTCTTGAGAAATGTGTACATTTCATGAATATCCCAGAAATTATTGAATTATCTCAATTTTCGTGGCACTAAACCATCTCTTCTTTGATATCTCCTTTCTCCACTCTCCTGATTAATATTACTCTTTACATCTCTTCTAACTTCTCTCTCGTTCATCTCTTCCATTCATAATTCAATCTATGCTACCATCTTCTATCCTATTCATCCTCTCTTCTATCTCTTCCCATTTTCTCTCTATCCATTATATCCCATCTTCTTTCATCTGCTCCATCCTCTTAGCATTCCTCTCCTTCAGATTTATAGTCTCCCAATAAAGTTCAAATCAAGATCTGAATATTAATGTAATTGCCCGTATGGTTACATTCACACCTGTTACATAAGGCTATTAATTCACCGTTTATATTCAGTGTAGGCAATTATGTTAGAATGTTTGCTACACACGTTCCTCGTTCTTGACTAGGTCACTGTGATAAAAATGGAAATACCTGCTTCTAGGTAACTAGGAAGGCTCTCTTCTCACTGGGCAAGGATTTATCTGTACTAGTTTCGTATTTTTTATCTAATAGATATCTATATAGATATCTGTACCCGAGACTACAACTGGAAACTGTTTACATCTGTTTGTCGGCTGTTTCGGCAAACATTCTGGCTACTAAAGTTGAGTCTATACGTTATCCTATATATCGGGGCACCCAGCTTCGCTCGTTATTTATTTATTGACTTTTGATAAACCGAAAACAATTCTTTAAAATGATTGGGGAAGTACTAACAGCACAGCCCAAAACTGTTTTTCCCGAATTTTGATTTATACACTATAAATAGTCCAGAAAGTAGGTTATGTTCCATACACTTGAATTCAGGTTCAATTTTCTGTTCAAACATTTGAAAACAAAAATTTTTTAATTTAGATTATATACAAACCAAATTGAATAACAAAATAACACTCACTAATCATTTGAAACTGTCAAATAATGATCAACTTTGAAAATTATGATTTACTCTAGTTTAGGAGGATTATCATGTCATGTCAACAAAATCAGATTATGTTGATCAAATCGATTAGAAATTGTCTAGCTAGATAAAATTTCTCGCTGATTGATTATGATTACACAGCTGGAAATAATTCTGTCTCTCTCCCACACAGGCACACGCATCTTCTGTTATCGGGAGACGACGAAATTATCATCTGTTTTCCAAGGATGAATTATCCTTTTAATGTCGTTCAGCGAGTTTTCCACAGAATGAGACCTAGTGCAATCGAATCTTTATATCATAAACCTACTATTTTCCAAATTTCATGAAAATCGTTAGAGCCGTTTTCGAGATCCGTAAAACATAAATAACCAGATATATACAGAAAGTGCTCGCTTAATATAATAGGATATCATTATTTGATTAACATTGGTGTTGCCATCCTTGTCTATCAATCAACAAAACAGATAGGGCTATCCTTTTCCAGCTCCGCAATTTTGTCAGATCTTTCTTCAACAATGTAGAAATATAATTCATTAACAAAATATTCAACCTCAATTATGAAAATTCATTATCAAATCATTGAGGAATGTATTTTCTTATCGAATAGGATATGTCGACAGTAATCGGCTTTAGTTAACACTCTCGTTATCAATATTATCTTGTATCTTTCTCCACTGTCATTATAATGTGGACCTCACTATAATGTTAACATTGGTGTTGCTCTCCTTGTTTATCATTCAACAAAATAGACAGGGCTATCCTTTTCAAGCTCTGATTCTCTAATCAGCTTGAAATTTAGAGGTTGAACGCCCCATAACATAGGATATCTTCTTATGCTATTCTTTTTCTATGATTATCGCTACTGATAAATAAGTAGTATTGGATATTCTGTTGAAGTATCTCACATAACTATAATTCTATTGATCGATGTTTTCTCAGCTTTATCATACATTTTTATACATACACCAGCCGTCAGGCTCGCTTCGCTCGCCATATCCGTCTAGCCAGGGGGCTCCGCCCCGCTCGCTTCGCTCGCCTGCATTTTTTCATTTGAGCATTTTTATCATATGTTAGGACGATCTAGTCGGGGGTCCAGACTAAACGTCTGGCTAAACGGATATGGCGAGCGAAGCGAGCCTGACGGCTAGTAATATAATATTCCCAGGAATAGCTCTGATTAAAGAAGCAGTGCCCAATCAATTTTCCCGTGATAAATGCATTTCAATCTCCAACTTGGTGCCAACCTACAAAAGTCAACTCAACATAAAAGTCAACTCAAAATACAAAGTCAACTCAACTTAATGCCAACCTGACAAAATTATTAATTTAGTTACCACTTAACAACTGTCTCGAACAAAGACCTTAAAGATGCATAGACTCACATGCAGCGCTAGTGTCGTACTTGGAATTGAAATCCGCCATTGAGGGGGCAACCCATAAGATTATTACATACCAATGCCACCAATGCCTTTGTGATCTATAGTATTACAAATAAATGATATATAATATCTTGTGCTAAAATACCCCAATGGCAGCCTTCAATTTCAATTAAAAGCTATCATTGGGAAGACATAGGCATTGTGGGTCTATATCTCTTTAAGGTCTTTGGTCTCGAAGAGGTACTCTCTCTAGATTATAGTTCTATAGTAACATATGATATGGGCATTTTTCAATTATAATTAAGAGAATAAGAAGAATATACATGCTAAAAGACGAACTTTAAACCCTTAAAAACCACCCTTAGGGTTGAAATATTGCTAAAAGATTTCTTAGTGCGCCTCTAAAGGGCCAACTGAACATACCTACCAAATTTGAACGTTTTTGGTCCGGTAGATTTTTAGTTCTGCGAGTGAGTGAGTCAGTCAGTGAGTGAGTGCCATTTCGCTTTTATAGATAGGTAGATTGGAAAAATAATAACTGTATTCATATCGACTGTTTATCACAGATTGGAATAAATAGATCTAATTGAAAGAATAAACGTTGATGTTGTCAATACAATAATAATAATAATAATGGGGAAACATCACATCATTTGTTACCATACAGTCAAATTATTGAATAGATCTGATTGATTCATTTATTAATAAAGTATGCTCTATTGCGTATATTATTGAATTGTAAAGAATACTGATTGACCTTTTCCTTTAGGTCTACTAGTAATATAAATAGAAATACAAATCTCAGTACCCTTTTAAATTATTTTATATACTGAATTATTATACTGAATTATGTCAATTATGTATTGACACTAATTGATAAGATACTGAATTTATGATGCACATGTTGGATGATTCAGACTGTATTTCAGGAGAAAATTTCAATAAAAAATGTATCAAATGATGTACTATCAAGACTAACGTTGGGAAGGTAATCATGTTTATTTATTCGACATTCAATATTCAATGTATTAGACAGTGTATTCCAAATTAAGGTTTAGAGCAGGTTTGGGCGAATGCCTGTTGTTTTTACCTGCATTGTCTATGAATAAATAAATAAATATACATGAATTGATCGATTGATTGATTGATTGATTGATCGATTGATTGATTGACTGATTGATTGATTGATTGATAGACTCACAGGTATCTTAAACATCTCATCCAACCGCTGGTCTATGGATTTGCCTCGTTTGGCCCGGACTAGAATGTAGATGATTTTCAGGTCAGTGCATGAATAGAGCAGCTTCTCTATGAGCACTTTTCCCATAAACCCATAGGCGCCTGTGATGAGGATACTCTTCCCCCGGTAGTACTCGGCTATTTCACTCATTTTGTCTGAAACAAGAGAGCAAAAAAAATTATTTATTTAGATAGATACATTTATTTATCTAGGAAGTGACATTAGTAGTTACAAAGATGAATTAGATATTGAGAAGAAAATAGGAAAGTTGATAGGAAATGATATGTGGAAATATCAGCAGGACTTTGGGTAAAAAAGCTAGACCAGATACAATTTTATGAAATTTATAAGTTAATGGCCGCTCCAGTCCTCCTCTATGGTAGTGAATCATGGATTACTACGAAGCCACTTGAAAGTAGAGTGCAGGCAGAAGAGATCATTTCAGGAATGAAGATATTAGGAAAGAATTAAAAATCTGCAGCATGAATGAAAGAGTTACGCAGAATCGGCATCAATGGAGGGAGCATGTTCAAAGAATGTCAGCTGAAAGAATACCATTTAAAGTCTATAATTATCAGCCAGTAGGCAAAAGAGATGTTGGCAGACCACGCAAGCGGTGGCAATAATAGGATTTTTATGTTTATTTGAATAATTGGCTAGATGTGAGTCGGAACAGGTTAAAGCCTAATCCTTGTTTGTAAGAAGAAGAAGATAGATACAAAGAACAAATCATTGAAATTATTGTTATATAATATTAAAGATTTTATACTGGAGTAAATGCACATAATATAGATACGGCATTGGATTTGAAACTTTGCAGAGTTTTGTTTAGCAAAAAAGATTAGCAGAATAGTTTTGTTCACTACTCCAATATCAATTTACTAGATATAAAATAAAAATCTCAGTAGCCCTATACAGAAAAGAGACAATTTACTATAGTGAGGTCCACGTTATAATGACAGTATTTGATGAACTTTGGTTTTGCTATCCTTGTCTATCATTCGACAAAACCGGTGGTACTATCCTTTTCTAGGTTCACAACGATGTCAATTATGTTTTTGACAGTGTTGGAATATAATTAAATCTGCAACTTTCCTGTGAAGCTTTATGACGCTGGTAGTCTCTCATATTGTGCCGTTCATACACTCTTACCCGGTCACAACAGTAAAATTCGACAATAATCGACAGTAATCGGCTTCAGATAACAGTAAAAGCTGCGACATAAACGACCTATACCATGGGATATCTACTTACGCTATTGTTTCTCTATGATAAAATAAAACAGAATGAAAAAAGCTTGCAATGTGCAGCTTTATTTCCTCTGCTTTCCTTGCATGCCAGGTCTCCTTATCTAGTTGGGCAACAGGACTCTCTAATTACTGAATTTACCCGACCGTTGCAGCAGGACAAGATAAGTTATTTCAACAATATTACAGAGGATAAGACAACTGCAATAAATAACAATCAATTACACAAGCATTTCCACAGCAAGTGATGTTACCTTTATTATAAGAAGAATCGAAAGTTGGATAATTTTATTTTTTATGCAGATTTGTGATTGGAATTTTAATACATACAACTAAAAGTGTTTTGGTAAGTATTGATGAAGCACAATATCGTAAGATGGAAAGGTATTAAGATTAAAAGATAGAGAGAGATGAAAAGAGTTTAAATGAAAGAGATGAAGGAATAGATAACAGTGTAAGAGAGAGCTGTGTGTGAGAGAAGAGAGTTAGAGATGAAGAGAGATAAAAAGAGTTTCAAATGCTAAAGAAGATGATGGGAGAGAAAACTGTTTAAGAAGAGAGTAAGAGAGAGTGTGAAAGAGAGAGAGATAGAGAGTGAGAGAGAGAACAGTATAAAATAAAGATATAGAGTGTGTGTAAGAGAAGAGAGTTAGAGATGAAGAGAGATAAAAAGAGGTTCAAATGCTAGAGATGAAAGAGTTAGAGATGAAGAGAGATAAAAAGAGGTTCAAATGCTAGAGATTCAAATGCTAGAGAAATAAAAGAGGTTCAAATGCTAGAGATGAGAACAGTTTAAGAATAGAGTGGGAGAGAGTGTGAAAGAGAGAGAGTGAGCGAGGGAGAGAGAGAGAAAGATAGAGAGTGAGAATGAGATAGAAAGTGAGAGAGAGAGAAAGTGAGTGAGATTGATTGAGTACGAGAGAGAGATAGAGAGAGAGATTATTTGCTTTTATTAGGGTGGAGTTAGGACTCCTGGTCCTCTCTGCCACACAACCCAGAAAGATTGATTGATTTATTTATTTATTTATCACATAGAGAGAGAGAGAGAGATTGATTGATTGAGTACTTTATTTATTTAGATTACAATATATACTGGCTTACACACTTATATACAATAGCTTACAATACAGCAAAATTATAGATGAATTTACAAAATATAAACTAAGAAAATAATTATTGAGCTGTATATGATATGAAAAAAAGCAATTTGTAATAACAGAACTATAGATAAAATAGATAATATTGTTATGCATCTACATAAATTGGCGGAGCTTTGGACATATCAATGTCCATTCTTCGGAAAGAATATTCGAAGTATCCTTCCCACTAACTCTCTATCAAAACGTTAATTTCATTAATTCAACTAAGGATTTATTTAAAAATGAAAATATTGTAAAAGTTTCAATTAATATGAAGATTTAAGAGAAAAAACGAGAGAAAAAAGAGAGATAGAGAGTGACAGGGTGAGAGTGAGAGAGAGTGAGGGAGAGAGATTGATTGAGTACGAGAGAGAGAGTGGGAGAGAGAGAGTGGGAGAAAGAGAGAAAAGAGAGTTAAGCAACCGAGACTATAAACAGTGTTTGGAGCGGTGCTATTGCATTAATGTGGTAATTTGAATGACCATTTTTCGGACACTGTAATTTTATCTTTACGGTCTGTTAAGTACACGTAATTGTTTTGCCTGTTGTTACTTGGAGTGTACTTCGTCTCACTTGACCTTGGAGACTTGAGGATCTGTTTTATATTCATTACAGTGCTTCAATTAGGTTTTTCTTGGTCCTTCTATTACTGAATTATTAATGAAGATGGGGGCTAAGATGTTTTTTATTGTAACTTCAAAAATGAATGGAATGTCTCTTGTTTCAAGTATGGATTGTTTTGATTAATTTTCACTTGATTTTTGCTTTCAGAAAGTCGATAGCTCATTACTGAATCTTCAAATTTCAGAATACTACAAATTTCCAATTTATAGAATTCAGTAGTCTATAGGCAGGTTTATGACTCAACTTGAGATGAAGTGTTATCTCCCTTTCCGTCTACAGGCCATAGTCTCCCTCTCTGTTCCTCTACTATTCATGCTGGTCTTCCCTCTAGTACCTGAATCGCCTTATTACCATCTTATGAGAAGGTGAGCATCACATAACATTCATGCACAATGCAACACTATAATTATCAAATCTTAAGAATTAAGGATTGTTATAATAATTGTGAACTTCAATCATTTTAAGCTCTATTTATTTAATTTTTTAATTTTTAATCTTATGATGTGTTGAGGTAAAGTGTATAAGACAAATTTCATTGGTTGATCCTTCATCAATAAATGAAATGTCAGCAAAAAAGCAGTCAATCAAATCCTTCCAATAAAACGATGAAAGATATTATAAGTACATCTTAAATTCGACCATTCTTCTAGTATGAAGAAGTTATGGAGTCTGTAACGTTTCCAAGTTATCAAATTGCTTTGAAAATGTAAAATCATCCAAATAGTTTCTATTTAATCCATCATTCCAAATTTTTCAAAATACTCGACTGTGAAACTGTCTTCTCACATGAATTTATTTTCCTGTGTATATTTGCTTATTTTTTCTTGTCCCTATCTCCTTATCGTCTTTCCTTTCTCTCTTTTCTTCCTCCTTCCCACATCATCATTCAACCTCATCATCATTTCTCTCTTCTTCTACTACTCCTCCTCCTTCTCCTCCCCCTTCTCCTCATCCACCTCCTCCTCCAGTTCCTCCTCCTCTTTCTACGCCACTTCATCCTCATTTTAATATCTTATTTTCTCATTCATCTTCAATTTTTAAATCAGTAGCTGTTATAAGAGTTCACTTAAACCTTGGAATATCTTCTTATGCTATCTTTTCTCTATGGTATCACAAGAATTATACAGTATCACAACAAAATTATACGGTATCAGCACAAAATGATAAGTATCAACACAATTTGATACAGTATCAGTATCTCAACTTGACACACAACACTATAATTTGATACAAAACTTCCAAACTTTGAATGAATTCTAATAGCATCTTCTTATGCTATCTTTTCTTTTTGCTATCACCATGAATGATACAATATCATCACAAAATGATACTGTATCAACACAATATGAAAAAGTATCATCTCAACTTGACACACAACACTATAATCTGATACAAAACTTTCAAACTTTGAATGTATTTTAATAGCATCTTCTTGTGATATCTCTTCTTTATGGTATCTCTATGGTAAACGAGCAATTTCTGTTTATATGTTTAGATGTTTGTTATGTTTATATAATATATATCTGTATGTGACCGGATCTCGAAAACGGCTCTAACGATTCTCACGAAATTTGGAACAAAGTAGGTTTATGATATGAAAATTCGATTGCACTAGGTCTCAACCCTGAAATAACTCGCTAAAGGACATTAAAAGGATAAAAACGTCCTTGGAAAAACAGCTGGAAATTTTGTCGTCTGTCGATACAGTAATGAAAGTGAGAAAACGAGTGCATGTAAGGGATCATTCAGCTGATCTCACGAGAAGAAAAATTCAGCAAGAAAAACTTATTTTCGTTTATTTCTCTTTTTTTAGAAAACATATTCACTTCAGAAAGTCCAAAATAGTAACTAGATTTTGTTAGTGTAGAATCACAGCCTTCTATAGATAGATATCTAAGTAAGCCATGGTAGAATAGTACATAGTATTTTAACGAATATTGTAGCAAACATAGTATATCATTCTAAATCAAATTCATATTATATCTATTTGTAATATTTTTATGTTGTTATATTAAAAAGTAGCCCTATAGAAAAATGACAGTTTTATTATCTTATGATGTGTTGAGGTAAAGTGTATAAGACAAATTTCATTGGTTAATCCTCCATCGATGAATGAAAAATCATTCATTTACATCTTTGGAACGATGGAAGAAACTGTATATAAAACTGTATTAAAATGTGTTCACTTCTTCAGTACGGAGCAGTATGTGGAGTCAGTAAAAAGTTTGAAAATTATTAAATTTCTTTAGAAATGTAAAACAATCCAAATAGATTCTATCCAATTCACCATTCAAAATATATGTTGAATACTTAGTTGTGGGACTCCCTTCTCACATGAACTTTTTTCAACTAATTTCATGAATTAAATTCAATTATCTGCCTATATTTGATTACTTTTTCATTCCTTCTTCCCCCTTGTGGTTTTTCCCTTCTCCCTCTTCTTCCTCCTTACCACATCCTCATCCTACCCTCATCCTACTATTTCTCTCTACTCATCCTCCTCCTCCTCCTCCTACTCCACCTTCTACCCTCTTCCTCCACCTGCTACTCTTCCAATAACACAATATGATACAGTATCATCTCAACTTGGTACACAATTCATCAGTTTGACATAAAACTTCCAAACTTTGAATGAATTCTAATAGCATCTTCTTATGCTATCTCTCCCCCTATGCCATCACAAAAATGATACAGTATCAACACAATATGATACAGTATCATATAAACTTAGTACACAACACCATAATATGATACAAAGCTTCCAAACTTTGAATCACTTCTACAAACCATGAGATATCTTCTTATGCTATCTTTCCTCTATGGTATCACGTCAAATGATAAAGTATCACAACAAAATGGTACAGTATCTCAACAAAATGATACAGTATCAACACAATATGATACAGTATCATCTCAACTTGATACAAAACACTATAATTTGATACAAAACTTCCAAACTTTGAATGAATTCTAATAGAATCTTCTTATGCTATCTTTTCTCTATGCTACGTTGTATGATCGTTATATCTTTCCGCAGTCAAGGAAGTGAATGCTTCGACTTGCGAGTCAACTCAGCTGTGTGGTCATTTCTTTTCATTTTCTTCAACGTAAGAGTTATTTCAGGCCTTCAGGATCAGGCTTTGCAGTCCACAGACCTCTATGTTCACTTTCTAACATTCTGAGTTGCACTCAAAGTTCACGCGGTCAACCTCTCTGACCGCTCGAGGCCGTTTGACATAAGCATGATTAAAATAACTTCGGGTTGACGAAGAGTTTATGTAAACCAAAATAAACCATCAATTCAAACCTCTGATTGCTATAGTAAGGTCCACGTTATAATAGCAGTGTTTGATCAGCAATGGTATTGCTATCCTTGTCTATCATTCAATAGCGCTATCTCTTTCTCGATTTGCTCTGTTGCCAGATAGTCTTTTAACAATGTAGAATTAATACCTAATTCACAAAATATGTCATCTTAATCATGAAGATTCCTCATGAAATTATTGAGAAATATAGTTTCTTGCTTAATAAAATAAAATTCTTTATTTTAAACGAAAATGAACAGTTAATATTACATCAATAGACCTGTATCAGCTATCGTCTATAGAAGGCATTGACAAGACATAGGACCGGCAAAGGTTTTCTCCTATCTTTCCCTACTGCCATTATAACGTGGTACTCACTATTGTAATTATTTACCAAATATAACAGTTGTTTGAAAAAATTGTCAATAAAAAGGAGGCATATTTATTATAATGTCGAATTAGTTTAGTATACTGTCGAAAAATAGTTCATTGAATTATGAAATCATTGAAAATTATAATTTATTGCTTGATAGAATATAATTGATTATTTTAAACGAGAATGAACAGTTAATATTTCATCAATAGGCCTGTATCAGCTACCGTCTATAGAAGGCATAGACAAGATAGATGTTCGGCAACGTTGTTCTGCTATCTTTCTTCACTGCCATTATAACGTGGACATCACTATAGGTTTCATGGTTGTCTTGAGTTAGTGTCCATATGAACATAAATTATTGTTTTTAATGAATAGGAAACAGAGTTGAGTTTGTTAAGTTTAAACCTCCGTTTGCTGGGTTTATATCTTTTATTGACTCGATGATTATGTAAACCTAAATAAACAATCAATTTAAACCTCTGTTTGCTAGGTTCATGATTTTCATGAGTCGGTGTTTATGTGAACCGGAATTGTGTTAATTGAATTAAAAGAGCTTTCGTTTTATGAGCTCCGTTTGCTGGCTTTATGTCTTTATTGACTCGACGTTCTTGTAACCCTAAATAAACCATCTACTGTATTTAAACCTCTAATTGCTAGGTTCATGATTTTCTTGAATCAGTGTTCATTCAGAGAATAAAGTTCTAGTTTCATGAGTTTAAATCTCTGTTTGCTGGGTTCATTATTTACTTGAATCGATGTTTTTGAAAACCGAATTTGGTTTACAAATACTTGTTGGTTTGCTTCTCAAAAATTCAATTCCATATAATTAGACCAGAGTGTTAAGACTTTGAAATATTGCATGACTGTCAACGATCAAATATATCTGGGACCAAATATATATGACCAGATGATCATAGATAATTACTGTTGAAAATCAAAGAAAATCATAGAAATTGTTGAAAATCAAACTATATCAAGAAAAACATTTTGTCCATCAGATATATATACTTTAGTTTCAACCCACTTTAACTACCAACTAGTCGTTGAATTGTTTTAAAGTTTTAAAATGTTTTAAATAATTATTCAATCATTCAGAGTTACACAACTTACAGAAAAGTACCACAGGCTTATAACCCTAAAACGGTTCCAATTCTAATTTATACAACAGTCCAAATGTTTAATCAACTCTGGATTGTCTGTGAATGATTCTATGTAGACTATAAATTGAATTAGATGAACTTTCCTCCATACTCTATTCTATACGGCCATTATAACGTGGTACTCACTATTGTAATTATTTACCAAATATAACAGTTGTTTGAAAAAATTGTCAATAAAAAGGAGGCATATTTATTATAATGTCGAATTAGTTTAGTATACTGTCGAAAAATAGTTCATTGAATTATGAAATCATTGAAAATTATAATTTATTGCTTGATAGAATATAATTGATATTTTAAACGAGAATGAACAGTTAATATTTCATCAATAGGCCTGTATCAGCTACCGTCTATAGAAGGCATAGACAAGATAGATGTTCGGCAACGTTGTTCTGCTATCTTTCTTCACTGCCATTATAACGTGGACATCACTATAGGTTTCATGGTTGTCTTGAGTTAGTGTCCATATGAACATAAATTATTGTTTTTAATGAATAGGAAACAGAGTTGAGTTTGTTAAGTTTAAACCTCCGTTTGCTGGGTTTATATCTTTTATTGACTCGATGATTATGTAAACCTAAATAAACAATCAATTTAAACCTCTGTTTGCTAGGTTCATGATTTTCATGAGTCGGTGTTTATGTGAACCGGAATTGTGTTAATTGAATTAAAAGAGCTTTCGTTTTATGAGCTCCGTTTGCTGGCTTTATGTCTTTATTGACTCGACGTTCTTGTAACCCTAAATAAACCATCTACTGTATTTAAACCTCTAATTGCTAGGTTCATGATTTTCTTGAATCAGTGTTCATTCAGAGAATAAAGTTCTAGTTTCATGAGTTTAAATCTCTGTTTGCTGGGTTCATTATTTACTTGAATCGGTGTTTATATAAACCGAATTTGGTTTACAAAAATACTTGTTGGTTTGCTTCTCAAAAATTCAATTCCATATATTAGACCAGAGTGTTAAGACTTTGAAATATTGCATGACTGTCAACGATCAAATATATCTGGGACCAAATATATATGACCAGATGATCATAGATAATTACTGTTGAAAATCAAAGAAAATCATAGAAATTGTTGAAAATCAAACTATATCAAGAAAAACATTTTGTCCATCAGATATATATACTTTAGTTTCAACCCACTTTAACTACCAACTAGTCGTTGAATTGTTTTAAAGTTTTAAAATGTTTTAAATAATTATTCAATCATTCAGAGTTACACAACTTACAGAAAAGTACCACAGGCTTATAAGCCCAAAACGGTTCCAATTCTAATTTATACAACAGTCCAAATGAAAACGTTCATGGTAGTGTAGAGTCATGGTAGAATACTAGATTTTAGTAGAGTAGCGTGGTATAGCACTCTACCATTTGCTTCCCCCACCACCGCTTCTCACTCCACTCTACCACTACTATACTAATGAAAACAGTTCAACAGTGTTGAAAACAGTCTCGAGCTAGTAGAGTAGAGTCGTGCCGTAGGCTATCAAGTTTAGGAAGTATTGTTATTTATTAAAGTGTATTAAAAAAATGTTAATTTATTTAAAAGTATTGTCATTTTAAGGTTAGCTCTGTTCACTAAAGTAAGGTCCACGTTATAATGACAGTGGATAAAGATAGAAAAATAGCGATGCCGATTCTCTGAATTAATTAATTATATTTCTACTCTGTCAAAAACATAATTGGCATCGTTGTGGACCTAGAAATGGATAGTACCACCGGTTTTGTCGAATGATAGACAAGGATATCAAAACCAAAGTTGATCAAATACTGTCATTATAACGTGGACCTCACTATAGACAACACACTTTACCTACTTTTATCAATTGTAGTAAAAACAGTTACTTGACACAGTAAGTAGAGTAGAGTTAGCTCGGTAGAGTTAGTATGCCAGTTACTCGACCACTAACTCTACTAGTGAAAACCAGGCTTAAAATGTGGAGATAAAAACCAGAATAAGAAACTAGAAACTTTAGAAACTTTAAAAGCTAATGTAAACTGTTGAAAAACTAGAGTAAGAGTGAGAGAGAGAGAGGAGTTTAGTAGTAGAGTAAGTTGAGTAGTTGAGTAGTAAGAGAAGAGTGAGGAAGAGAAAGAGTCGTTGAGAAAGAGAAAGAGTAAAAAACAAAAAACCAGTGCAAGAAAGAGTAAATGCTTCCGGAGATGGCGCTAAGTGAAATGCATTATGTTTATTGGATAAGCATGTAACTCTGCTTGTTTAGTAAATTACTGAGATTACATTGATTTGTCTATGTTAGGAATTGAGACAAGTAAAGCGGTGGACTACGCTTATTAAATAAGGCGATATACTTTTACTCTCTTCTTGTAAACTTGGAAGATCACTTTTATATCTTCTGTAAACTACGTACATCACTTCTATTGCTTATGTAAATATTGTCACAGACAACTGATAAAAGTATATCGCTATCGTTTCTCTATGATATTGTGTTCTAAAGATAACTATTTGTTCTGTAAACTACAGGTGAACTATGAACTACAGGGTCTGTATGATAAGTAACCGGACTGACCTCAGGAAATTTTCTATTGGCAAAATATGTACAATTTTCCTTTAGGAATCTTCAAAGTAGTCCTCATTGGATTCGATAAAAAAAATTCAAATTCTTCATTCAAAAAAAAAAATTTAACAATCAAATGCATTCCAAAAAGCAAATACAATATTGTTTCCTAAGTTCTAATATGTGTTCCCTATAGGCTACCCTGTGTGGGGACACTTGAATATATATAATAAAATATTTATATGCAAATTTAAACAGCTGATACCGGATTATTCAATCCCTGAACGCTCCCTGGAAGTCGGCAACCTCTATACTGTCTAGAGCCCTTGTCGTAGCACGTTGAACGTTCTCCAGAGTCCTGAACCGCGTCTCCTTAAGTTGTCTCTTGATCTTGGGGAACATAAAGATGTCCGGTGGTGCCATAAACGGGCTGAAAGGAGGATGTGTCAACTGTTTGACCAACTGCTCGGTGACGAGCAGGGCAGGTGTGCGATGGAACATTGTCGTGATGGAGGATCCACGAATCGGCAATCCCCGGACGGACTTGATGAACCCGGGCGGTTAGTCGACGGAGCATCTCTGTGTAGTACTGGCCGTTTACAATTTGGCTGGGTGGCACAAATTCTTTGTCGATTTATCGACTCCAATGGGGACTTTTAAGATTCCTAAAAAAACATTGTACATATTTTGCCAATAGAAAATTTTCTGAGGTCAGTCCGGTTACTTATTATACAGACCCTGTATATTGGTCATTTTTATTTCTGATGTTATTTGTTTTCTGTAGACTTTTATTTATTCTGTAAACTATTATTCACAGATCACTTCTATTTCTCATGTAAATTGTCTTCTGTGGGCAGAAAAATTGAATATGTAGACTAATATGAAGTAGCCATCAATCCATAGAAAAATCCTTTTTTTCTATTTTGTTCTAATAATGTCAAATATTTCTTCAATGTTTGGTTTTAAAGCATCCAATTGTAGAAATTCACTTTGTGAAAATAATTAATGACTGAAAATTTTGTGAATTGAACCACTACAAGAATAAACCTATTTCGGACTATGTGTGAGCTTATCTAAATTTGGGAGTGGAATAGCACAAGGTTACCTTATTTTTTATCTCCCTATCAAGTTGATGATGTAGGCCTACTTATTGTATGAATCTATAATAAAGGCTAGATATGTCTATCCATGAAAAACTCCTTCTGAATAGTGTCAAGAAATTTGACAGTACACTGAATATGGATCGTAGGCAACTATAAAGAAGTGAGAAATCCGTCAATACATTGAAAATCCTTTCTTTCAAATCCCTTGAATAGGGTTGACTCATCTATCCATGAAAAACTCAATTTGAATAGTTCCATGGAATTCGACAGTATACTAAATATGCCTCCTTTATAGAGACACATTTTTTAAACAACAGTTATATTTGGTGAATAATTACTATAGAGAGGTCCACGTTATAATGACAGTAGATAAAGATAGGAGAAAAACGTTGCCGATCCTCTGTCTAGTCAATGCCTTCCATATACGGTAGCTGATACAGGTTTATTGATGCAATATTATAATGGTTCCATCTCGTTTAAAAAAATCAATCATAATTTATTAAGCAAGAAATTATATTTTTCAATAAATTTCATAATGAATTTTCATAACTAAGATGAAATATTCTGTTAATTGATTATTAATTCTACATTGTTGAAAGACGATTTGGCAACAGAGCAAAGCAAGAAAGAGATAGCGCTATCTGCGTTGTTGGATGATAGACAAGGATAGCAATACCATTGCAAATCAAACACTGCCATTATAACGTGGACCTCACTGTAGACATGTTCTAATTTTGAGAGTTAATTTATTTGAAAATGTAAATGATAATAATTCACTTCATCTAATGACCTTGGTATGGTAGAAAACAGAACAAATTTGCTTTTTCAGTACTCAAGGACTTGTAAGTCGAAGAAAAAGTATGACCTATTCCTTTTTCAATTTAGATTCGTCTTGAAGAAGACAAGATAAATAATTCCAAGAACAGTAATAGCATTCAGTTGTGAGGTATCGGTGATAAAATTTCAAATGACTCTCACAAAAAACAACCAATAAAATTCAATCAGGATCATGAAGTAGATGAGCTTAAGATACGATCAACACACTATATGGAAAGTGGAAGGTAATAATGACATATTATTGTTGTTAGATAACTTTGTTTTTATGCAAATGAAGTTCGAATCGAGCTTCAATTGTTTATCACCATCCAAATAAATTCTTCTTGTGATCAACAGTGACCTTGCATAGATATGAAGGTCAGAACTTTTAACAATATTATTCCTATTACTGGTACAGTATCACTTATACAATGAACATTATGACACTATCATACAATGATATTCATAGTTATTGACATTACTGTGTTTGGAAGATGTAACATTTTCTACAATTTATTGATATTTATATCCACAGATTCATTACTGAATATTTTTTAAAATTGATTTATCATATATATTTTGATTATGTAAATTTAGTATACTAATTATAGTTCTTATTATTTTGTGAAAAAATAAAACGCTTTTCATTTTGTGAATATTCTACGTTTCCACTTTCATCCATCGTATGTGTGTCAATTTCAAGACATCACTTTCATTCCAATATCTGAATGCAAGCAAATAGGTACTCGCATAATTTGGATGACTTGCAGATTATTCTATTCGAATACTTCAATAGATTGTACAAGTTTCGAGCTATTAACAATAGCAAAGACGTAACTCGTTATTTTTATTTATTGATAAACAGAACACAATTCTCTTCAATGATTGTGTTTATATTTTACAGCTGGCTATACGTCAGCTTATGAATTTCGGGGATGCGATGTTTTGTTTTTCTACAGAATCACTCGCTCACTTTTTACTATCCACAGACGACGAAAGTCTCAGCTGTTTCAGCCAAGGATAGTTATCGATTTAATGTCCTTTAGCGAGTTTTCTCAGGAATGACACCTAGTGCAACTGAATTTTCATATCATAAACCTACTATGTTCCAAATCTCATGAAAATCGTTGAAGCCGTTTTCGAGATCCGTTGAACATAAACAACCAGATAACTAGATATAAAATATAAACAGATATACAGAAATTGCTTGCTTAATATAATAGGATTTATATCCATAGATTCATTTCTGAAAGTTTTTTAAATTGATTTACCATGTGTATTTTGATTAGTTTACTAAACATAGTTCTTATTATTTTGTAAAAAAACACTTTTCATATTGTGAATATTCTACGTTTCCACTTTCATCCATCGTAGATTGATATTATGTGTGACAATTTCAAGACATCACTTTCATTCCAATATCTGAATGCAAATAGGTACTCGCATAATTTGGATGACTTGCAGGATATTCTTTTTGAATATTTCAATATATTGTACAAGTTTCAAGCTATTAACAATAGCAAAGACGTAACTATTTATTTATACAATATGACAATTTCCACTGAGTCTAACAAGACCCATAGTGCTACAAAACAATATAGCACTGAACATTAATAAACTATACGGTAAGTATTAATGTAAAACTAAAAGTATAATAGATGAGCACAGTAAAAATTAATGTAGAATACTCCAAAAACAAGATAGAGAAATAAGAAGGAGTTGAAAGTCTTGCAATTCGTGAAAAACGTAACTGTGATATTCTGATATATTTGTTAATTTCAGAAGAGGTTCAAATCTTTGGAAAGCTCATTACAGATAACAGTTATAATCAAATACTTCTTGATCTGTTGTAACTCATATTCATTCATGATAGTTCTGGAAATTATGGTATCACATGTTTCATAGTCCAATGACCGCATGTTTCAGTTATTGTGGCATTCAAATTCCAATAACAATGCGAAGCTACATTATTGTTGATGATTTTCCTGTTCCTCAATTTATTGTTTCACTTTAATTCTGCTCACTTTTTCTAATCATTCCTCATCTCATCATTGGTAACTCCAGCATCAATTTTCTTTGGTCGAAAATTCTTCTATTAATGATTCGGAATCCAATTTCCTTTGGAGGAAGCTACATATATTAATTCCTCATTTTAATCAATTCTCAGAAACTATAGAATGATTTGTGCTTGTGATTGGTTGAACTCGTTTCTACTAAACTCCATTAGCTGCCGCCTTGACAGTAAAATTGCTTCTCTGTCATTGGTTGGCTTGCAATTCATTGAACTCTACCCTAGGCAGCTCCCATTGGCCAGCTCATGATTGGTTGAATTCTCCCCTTCGCAACTCCCACTGGTTGTTGTAGGATAGCGATAATATCGTCTTTCTCTCATTGTTAAGCTTCGATTTCCACTTACCGATGGGCTAGTTACACACACATAGATTTTTGGCTGTCCTTATAAATTCTATCAGATTGAACATAGCTTAGCAAACAGATGGGTATTCATGTTTTTGCCAAGTTCCGTTTAATCTTGTAGAATTTATAAGGATGGCAAAGAATCGAACGTCTGTGTTTATTTTCTGTGTTCCATTCTCTTCTTTTATACGGTGTTATATTTTGGGGCAATTCAACTCATGCAATACATATATTTAGGATTCAAAAGTGGGCAGTTAGAGTGATGTGGGTGAATCTATTAGAGCAAGTTGTAGAGGTTATTTCAAAGAGTTAAAAATTCTCCCACTACCAGTGTAGTATTATTTGGAGGCTCTTGTTTTTATTGATAAGAATAAAGATAGGTTCAATACAGGAGGAGTTGTTCTACTCATACAATACCGATATAGACAAAACCTCAGAGATGACATATTCATCGAGCTGGTATGAATGAGAGGGGGGTAAAGAGTGCAAGAATTCGGCTTTTTAATTCATTGGCAACACGCGTAAAGACTCTTACAGGTGAAAAGTCAGAATTAAGGTGAGGGAGGGGGTGTTGCAGGTTGTCCTTATTCCAGTGAGGAATTCTTTTTGCATTATGAAATGCAAAGATTGACGACTTTAATTATAATTGACAAATCCTTATACCCCTTTCATAGGTGGTGAGTGGGATGAAAAAATGAAATCTGAAAATCGATGTGTGTGTAAATGGTAATACAAAATAAATAGAAATACAAATCTCAGTACCGTTTTTTGAATTATTTTATCACAACATGTTTCAACATTGATGCCATTTTCAAGTGATCACTTGAAACATGTTGTGATAAAATAATTCAGAAAAGGGTACAGAGATTTGTATTTCTATTTATATTACAAGTAGCCCTAAGTACAAAGGAAACTGGCAATACAAGCCTGGTTGTCTATGGCTGTAGACTAGGTTGTGGCAGAGAAAACTATTATTAAAAAGATTGTTTTATTCTATGGTAGCGGCTAGTCTACTTGTTCCTCCACTCCGACCCTAAATAAATAATATTATACTACCGTATATAGTTTGAGATTCACTTAATACTGTAAACATTCCGTTGAATAACACCTAAGCTTCCCATTCAAACATTGCTAGCAGGTTAATAGTATATTTCGCACCTAGAGCAGAAAATGAGATTTTTCCAGCTCGAAATCGGTTTTCAAGTCCGAGGCCGTAGGCCGAGGACTAGAAAAGACTGAGAGCTGGAAAAACATTTTTTGCCGTGGTGCGAACGATATTTTTCGCCACACTACAGGTATGCTGACAAATAAATAAAGAATACTGTTAAGCTATCGTACCTATCTCTTGTTTTAGGGTAGAAGATTTGCAGTCAGGATTTCAGATCTTTAAAATTTCACTGGAATACCACAGTCATCTTCAAGCATTTTTGAAAATTCGGAATGCACTAATCAACAATAAATAATTGGATAAAACTGGTGCGAAGCGAATTAGTTGATTCGAAACTGGAACTGAAATCATGGCGACTTCAGCTGATGATGAAAGGGACACTCGCCCGATCTAGCGGATGACTTATTAACTACTTCCATGAGCGGCTGGAAAGAGACAACTTTCTGGCCTAGACCAGAAAAGAAACCCTTTTCTGACGTCGTCTGCAAACAAGGTCTTTCAGATCTACGTAGGGACTGGAAAACAGCTGCTTTCTGTGCAGTGTGGCGAAAACTAATTTACTCTATTGATCATAGTGACTAGGTACTCTAACTATGTGATCAACTACCTCTCAACTTGAGGATAATTGGAAGATTATAGAGCAGGCGGGAAAACGTTTGTCAATGTCATCTCTGCTGTATTTAGTGAGGTCCACGTTATAATGGCAGTGAAGAAAGATAGGAGAACAACGTTGCCGATCCTCTGTCTTGTCAATGTCTTCTATAGACGGTAGCTGATAGAGGCTCATTGATGTAATATCAACTAATCATTCTCGTTTAAAATAATGAATTATATTTTATTAAGCAAGAAATAATATTTTTCAATAGTTTCATAATTAAGATGAATTATTTTGTTAATTCTACATTGTTAAAGGCGATCTGGCAACAGAGCTATGCGCTTTGTTTAATGATAGACAAGGATAGCAATACCATTGCTAATCAAATACTGCTATTCTAACGTGGACCTCACTATAGTCTAGTCCAAAGACCTTAAAGATGCATAGAGTCACATGCAGCGCTAGTGTCGTACTTGGAATTGAAATCGGCCATTGAGGGGGCTACCCATAAGATTATTACATACCAATGCCTTTGTAATCTATAATATTACAATCATATAGATATAATATCTCGTGCTAAAATACCCCAATGGCGGCCTTCAATTTCAAGTAAGAACTATCCTTGAGAAGGCATAGACATTGTGGGTCTATATCTCTTTAGGTCTTTGGTCTAGTCTTGAAGTCGAAAAGCGATATTTTTCTCATGGCGTTAGCCAATCGGAGTTGAGTAAGAGAGAGAAAGGGTGTAAGTTCACTTAATCAAAAGTCAACCAATGAGAGAAAAGTAATTTTGTTAACATGGCGGCAGTCTGCATTGGATAATGTCCCTGTTTATTAATATTACATCAATAAACCTGTATCAGATACCGTCTATAGAAGGCATTGACAAGACAGAGGATTGGCAACGTTTTTCTCCTATACTTCTTCACTGCCATTATAACGTGGACTTCACTGTAGGTAGTCTATGATGAACTACCTCCAAACTTGAGGATAATTGGAAGATATATAGAGCGAGCGGGGAGAAGAGGGTCCATGGCATCTCTTCATCTGTCTAGTGATATTCACTCTAAACAGTCAGCAGTGATCGAATGGGACGCATTGATGTTATTCATAAGTAATACTGACTGTATAAGGTGAATATCACTGCAAAGATGCACTTTGAGATGTCAATGTTGATTAAATGGAAAGGATTCATGTTATTCATAAGGAATTCTGACAGTATAAAGTATAAATCTCTCTGTAGCATGTCTCTCACAAAAAACAACTTCTTTTTGTAATCCTTGACATGAAAGCAGTTTGGGTTATTGTGTCGGATTAGCAATGCCACGTTATGAAATGATGATTCAAAATTTGCATCCAAAAGTTCAGTGAAGAATTATACTTATGAAGTCCAGCCTACAACTGTACAATAAATTATTTTGGGGAAATAACTGAGGAGAATGAAATGATTGTAGAAGTCTCGCCAGTCAACAAGAAAATAGGCAATAATTGAATATTATTGCTGTAATAACAGTACAATAATGGAATTTGTATCCAAAAGTCTAGTGGAGAATTATATTTTAAGGAGTCCAGTCTACAACAGTACAATCAATTATTTTGAGGAAACAACTGTGGAAAATGAAATGATTGTGAAAATGACTAGTCAACAAGAGAAGAATCAATAATTGAATATTATTGGTGTAATTTTGTACAGGACATGGCCATTACTTTCAATATTATTGTTTGATACAAGGAGCATTCAATAAAAAGGTTATACAGTGGTAGGATTGGATTATTAGCAATATTGGGGACCGAGCTTCGCTCTGGAGTACAAAAGCATGAACAATTTATTAGTAAGAAGAAATTAAATTAACATTCATACAGAAATGTTCTATCTAATCACAGTAAATTGAGATTAATTCCCACAGGAATGCAAAAATTTCCGTCACATAGGCCCAGTTGCACAAAAGCCGGTTGAATTTTAATCCTGATTTACTTCACGTGAACCAAATCAGAGAAGATCATTTCAAAAATATAGATGTACTGGAATTAATCAGGAAAATTATTGAAAATACCCGGTTTTTTTGCAACCGGCACTAAGTACCTTATTGAATGATTACAAGAGTTCAACAGCTGAGTCATGATTTTGACACAGTCCCACATACATGAACTCGCTCACTTACTTCCATCACCAACAGACGACGAAATAATTATTATCAGCTGTTTTTCCAAGGATAAATAATAATTATCCGTTTAATGTCCTTCAGCGAGTTTTCCCAGGGATGAGACCTAGTGCAATCGAATCTTTATATTATAAACCTACTATGTTCTGAATTTCGTGAGAATCGTTAGAGCCGTTTTCGAGATCCGGTGAAATACAAACATATAAACAGAAGTTGCTCGTTTAATAGTATAGGATAAGAATGACTATAATAATTCAATGTTTCATTTAGAC
This sequence comes from Nilaparvata lugens, assembly GCF_014356525.2. Taxonomy (NCBI): domain Eukaryota; kingdom Metazoa; phylum Arthropoda; class Insecta; order Hemiptera; family Delphacidae; genus Nilaparvata; species Nilaparvata lugens. The sequence continues at coordinate 10,334,977 of NC_052509.1, read as the reverse complement.
TTAGGCCTAGTAGTCTACTAAGAATAGTATATAGTAATATACTATCCTTGGTAGTCTACCAGAAGAATTTTGCTACAACATTCAGAGTCTTCAGCTTTTAGAAAAAATCTCAGAAGAAATATTAGCGGTTGAATGACGTGTGAAGAGGGAATCATTGGTTGAATGACGAGGAGTGACTCCAAGAAGAAGGTAAATGAGAAGAATTTGATAGAATGTCCAATGAAGGCAAGATAAGAGTCATGGAGAAATTTAGAACTATTTTATAGAATTTTTGGAAAGGAGAAAGAGATGAAAATATTTATGATCCAGGGGCGTATATGGGAGGATAATGGCCCATATGAATAAAACCAGAGCAAATGCTCATGAGCAAGAGCATGGAGCATAAGGTTTTGCTCATGAGCAAAAGGTAGAAGCAAAAGCATTTGCTCATTTTTTCATGAATAAGCTTACCTTATACTCTTACCTATGCTTCTGAACTCTGGATCAAATGCTCACGTATTTTAAAGATTTTTCATCAGCTGATTCGCTTTTGTAGCCTTACTTTGTTTTATAGCTCACGGAAGCGCTAAATATGCAAGAAGGGGGCACCGCTTGTGTTTGCGTCGTCTGCTCTGTTTTCTATTTATGATAGTTTTCTATTTTAGGTTAACTGAGTTTAGAATTGTGAAAAAATGTCATATTTATAATAATATTCAGCATATTCTTCTAATATCAATAGCCATCTTATAATTGTCCACACTATCATCTTCTTAAATGCCTATTTCCTATTTTGTGATGGCTATTTTTATAACAGGTACGGTAGCTATCGTTTGTGTATTTATTCTTTTGTAGGAATGATGGTGATATATATCATTGTTGAATCTAAAAAGAGTTTTATAGTTCTCAACTATTGGTTGTGATCGTATCTGGTATAGCTTCCTCTTCCTCATACGAATTAGTTGAGCCATTTTACCATGAGCAAAGGGTGATATAGTTTGCTCTAGACTCTAGACTCACCTTTTTTGAAGCATTTGCTTCAAAAGTTGAGAAAATGTTCTAGTTTATTCATACAATTTTCAGTGTAAGCTTTTACTTTTGAGCAAATGATCAAAGTATTTTTTTGATGAGCAAAAGGTTTTGCTCACGTTTATTCATAGAAAATGAAGCAAATGCTCCATATTTTAGAAGTATTAAGCAAATGCTCAACTTTATTCATATGGCCCAATGTTTATGAATAATAGAAATAACAAAGTATCTTGCTAAGAAGACGAATCAAGGAGAAGGAAGAAAAGGTAGGAGTTGAAGAGAGACCTCAAGAACCCGATGACAATATTATATAAATTACATTCGAATCTATCAGTTACTATGTTACTGAGTCAAGGTTGAACTCTCATCTTATGATATAATATTGTTGAAAGGTAACACAGACAACACTTATATCTTCTGACAGGTTGGAGGTAATCTCAGTTTAATAGCCTACTAATTTGTAGTTAGTTAAGAGCACTAGGCTGAATGATAGTAGACAACACATACGGCAACTGTCAAATGGTAATTTGACACGATAATGGGAGTATAGAGAAATGATCAATGGAGAAGGAAACAGGAAAGAGAAGGAGTGATGAGGGGGAGGAAAATGAGGGATGGGAGAAGGAAGAGGGAGTTGATGAGGAGGAAGAGGGGGAGGAGGAGTAGGAAGAGACGGATAAGAAGGAGGAGGAAGAGGAGAAAGAGAAGAAAGAGGAGAAAGAGAAGAAAGAGGAGAAAGAGAAGAAATAGGAGAAAGAGAAGAAGGAGGAGAAGGAGGAGAAAGAGAAGAAGAAGGAAGAGAAGGAGGTGAAGAAGGAGAAGGAGGAGAAGTAGAAGAAGTAGAAGAAGGAGGAGAAGGAGGAGAAGGAGGAGAAGGAGGAGAAGGAGGAGAAGGAGGAGAAGGAGGAGAAGGAGGAGATGGAGGAGAAGGAGGAGAAGGAGGAGAAGGAGGAGGATAATGAGTAGGATGATGAGAAAGAGTGGGTGGGAGAGGAGTAGTAGGTGGTATGGGGAGGAGGAGGAGGAGAAGGAACAGGTGGATGATGATGAGAAGAAAACAGTAAATGATAAATATAAGCGTGAATAAGAGTGAGATAAGAAAAAAGATAACGTTGGAAGAGATAAGGTGGTAGATTGAGGAGGTTTAAGAGAAAAAGCTCGGTAAAGAATAGGAATGAAAAGAAGAAAGAGAAGAATTAGTAGAGGAGAAGAAGGATTGTAGAAGCGAGGTATAGAAAGTGGGGAGAAAGATAAAATGAGAAGCAACATGGAAAATAATAGAGTGGGGAAGAAGGAAGAAGAAGGAAAGCAAGTAGAAAAAGAAGAAGAGAAGAAGAAGAAGACGAAGAAGAAGAGGGAGAAGAAAAAGAAGAAGAAGAAGAAGAGAAATACAGGAGAAGAAGAAAGATGAGAAAGAAGAATAGTAGTCATAGTAAGCGGGAAGGAAATTTAGAAAAACTGAGTAAAAGATTGAGAGAGCAACGAAAGCAAGGACGGAAATGAAAACGAAAGAAAGAGAAGAAAAAAAGAAAGAGAAATGAAAGGGAATCTAATCTCTTGTAGTAATGCTGTTGGTGATAATAATCAATCTTCAAAGGTGTTAACACACCATCAATCATAAGGGGAACTGAAATGCTGATCCTGTAATAATTCACCTGTCATGTCATGAAGTACGGTAGTGGTCCCAAACAGCTTAGGCTACTCAACACAGAGTCTAGCTAAGTGTTAATGTGCAGTCGAAATGTCAAGGATGTTGATAAGTCACTCGGTCAATCACGTTTATTGAAGTACTTTTGCATTAATTGTTTTGTTACATTACTGCTTCATGCAATTTGCAATTATCATCATTATCATCATCTTCACTTCAGGGTTTATAGTGAGGTCCACGTTATAATGGCAGTGAAGAAAGGTAGCAGAACCCAACTATCAATATAAAAAGTACTTCTGTTACTTTCCTTGCCCTATTACCATAGGTAAGGGAAGTATTGCTCACCGAAAAAAATTAAGGTACCCCATTTCTAAATTTTATACGTTTCAAGGTCCCCAGTCCTAAAAAGGTTTTTTCGGTATTGGTCTGTGTGGGTGTGTGTGTGTGTGTGTGGGTGGTGTGTGTGTGTGTGTGTGTGTGTGGTGTGTGTGTGTGTGTGTGTGTGGTGTGTGTGGGTGTATGAGTGTATGTCCTTACACTATAAGGATCCGACACGAACAATTTCGATCAAATGCGATTCAAGATGGCGGCGAAAATGTTGTCAAAACAGGGTTTATCGCGATTTTCTCGAAAACGGCTCCAACGATTTTGATCAAATTTATACCTAAATCATTTCCAAATTATAATTTATACCTATTGATAAGCTATATCAACTGCCACAAGTCCCATATCTGTAAAAATTTCAGGAGCTCCGCCCCATCTATGCAAAGTTTGATTTTAGATTTTCAATTATCAGGTCTCAGATAGAATTTAAACGAAAAATTTGAGTGGAAGAGATAGAGCATGAAAATCTCTGCAATTAATGTCCAGTAACATTTTCACCTAAAATTGAAAATAAGCTTGAAATTCAGAAAATGTGATTATTCATTTGGAAACTGTTGGCAACTGTTGATTCTATTAAATCATTCACTACGAAGAGATAGCAGACCTCGTATGTCTCCAGCGTTATTGTCCCATCACCAGCTGTCTCATATCTTTGAATAGTATACTTGAGATGCGCGAGAACACTAGCGTCAGTTTATCAATTTCATAACGGCAAGGAAAGTTGTGTGAGTGCGCCACACCAGATTTTTTTGATTAGAATAGATTTAAAGTTCTCTTGATAAATCTAAATTTAAAAAGAACTTGATTCATCTTATAATTTGATACTTCTCCAATCATTTTTCAATGAGTTACGTTGCCGATCCTCTGTCTTGTCAATGCCTTCTACAGACGGTAGCTGATACAGTTTTATTTAATATTGACTGTTTAAATTCTCGTTTAAAATAATCAATGATAATTTATCAAGCAGGAAATTATATTTTTTGATAATTTCATAATGAATTTATAATTCATTTCATAATTAAGATGAAATATTTTGTTAATTAATTATTATTAATTCTACATCGTTTCAGGACGATCTGGCAACAGAGCAGACCGAAAAAGAGATAGCGCTATCTGCTTTGTTGAATGATAGGCAAGGATAGCAATACCATTGCTAATTGAAACACTGTCATTATAACGTGGACGCCAATATAGTTGCTCTCATTCAATATTAGCAGGTAACCCGTGCTCCGCAAGCGTCTATTTGAAAACTTGACAAACTGAAAATTTGACCTAATGAATTCTTGAAAAATTTAAAATAGGCCTATAACCATCCTCGGTGAATTAAGAATCTATAAGCCAAAAGTTAATCAGTCCAGTAGTTCAGACGTGATGTTGCGTTATTCGTGAATTTCCTATTCCGTACGTGTATAAGCAAATTTTTTCCTTCATTATATTATAGAAGATGTGCCTTTAGTGAATATGTTGATCAGTAATAATACATACTGAAATAACAACTATTTTAAACTCGATTTTACTATCTATTTGATTCAAAGTTTGCTTGTTTATCTGATTATTGAAGAGCGTAAATTTTATTTTGAAAAGTGAAAGTGACATAACCAACATTTTGATTTGGACAGTATAGTATAAATTGGAAATGGGACAGTTTTAGGCATGAGCCTATTGTGCCATTCCTCATGTTAAGTATTTGTACACATTGCGATAAATAAATATATATATATATATATATATAGGAAAATAAGATAATCTTGATATGATGAGCGTGTTGCCCTGATCAACTCATTGTTAGATAAGATTACATAGCTTGAGTTGGTACTTTCGATTTTATCATGTAACTGTTTATATCGTGGTATACTATAATAAACAACCTGCAAGGCCGGTCAATGATATCGATCATAGAAGAAGAGATAGAAGGAGATGAAGAAGAAGAAGACGAAGAAGAAGAAGAAGAAGAAGAAGAAGAGAAATAAGGAGAAAGAAGTTGAGCCGTTTCCCGATATATTACTTTCTAAAAACCAGTTGAGTTGCTTCCTACAATATTAAAACGGGCAGCTGGTTAAGTCCGGACTTTGAGCTTAGTTCCGTTCAAGGACTTTGTACCGTTCCTGACCTGGGTTAAAGCAGAGAATACAAGTAACTGTAGCATATTATATTATCTTATTGTATAAAGATAATATATTTATTCTCATATCATTATACAGTGAACTGATTTGAAGATTTTAAATGTGTTACATGTCCAAGAACACCTCCTGAAGTACTTAGAGGTAACTGAGAAAACAGTTGAAATATTCTCTTGAATGACAGACAACAATATATCATCACGACTGAGCTCACCTATGATTTACTGTACTTATAAATCATAATATCACTCCTACACTCTAGAATGTCTAGAATTGGATCTTCTCTATTTAAGTGATAATAATGTGAAATATCTGTTCTATCGTTTGGTTTTAAAGCATCTCAATTTGAAAATCTACTTTTTGAGCATACTGAAAATTTGTAGATATGTAGATATTCTTCTGTAAACTACGTGCATCACTTATTTTTCTTACGTAAATATTGTCACATACAACTGATAAACGTATATCGCTATCTTTCCTCTATGATATTGTGTTCTATAGATTACTATTTGCTCTGTGAACTATACTGGTCATTTTTATTTCTTATGTGATTTGTTTTCTGTAGACTTTTATTTATTTAGTAAACTATTATATACAGATCACCTCTATTACTCATGTCAATTGTCTTCTGTAGACTAAAAAAATGGAATATATAGACTAATATGAAGAAGCAAAAAACCGTCAATCCATAGAAAAATCCTTTTTTCAATTTTTCTTTAATAATGTCAAATATTTCTTCAATGTTTGGTTTTAAAGCATCTGAATTTGAAAATCTACTTTGTGAACATATTAAAGGACTGAATATTTTGTGAAGTGGAGAACTACAAGACTTAACCTATTTCGGACTATGTGTAGCCCTATCTAAATTTGGGAGAGAAATAGCACAAGGTTTATCGAGGTTTATTTTTTCTCTCCCTATCATTTTGATGATGTACTCATCGTATGAATGAATAAAGAATGAATGTATTTAAGTATAGAAAGAATAAGAATTTAAGTATGTATTTAAGAATAAATGTATTTATGTATAGAAAGAATAAGAATTTAAGTATGTATTTAAGAATAAGTTTATTCAAGTATAGTATCATCTTCTGCCAAACGGTAGGTTACACAGGTTACTATTATCAGAGACAACTGATACAAGTATTATGCTATCTTTCTCTATGCTATTATACAGAGAGAGTTACAAAATGTAATGAAATGAAAATTCTTTACTAGACAAAGTTGGGGAAAATATACCACAGACAATAATTATGTAATCTAAACAAGATCACACAATGCTAAGTAGGTATAATTAGCCGAATTCAAGTTAAACGATTTGAACAATTTAAGAGTTTAATGAGCTCGATTCAACTACAGTTCGGCATTCAACTAATTGACAGCATCCTGCTAAATTGATTGAGGAGAAGTTGAAAGCTTGTTTCCTTGCCATTACCGTCTAGACTAGACAGAGCTTGAATACGCAAAGTGTTACCACAGTGTGAAGAAGAAAGGTTCCTTCTTCTGTTGTTTAACACAGAAAATTGGAACCAGTTGATGGAAGAGAACAATAATAGATGTAGTAAAAATTAAATTGTTTGCCAATTTCATTAGAATCAATTGAACGTGAATATTCATTCACTAGCCGTCAGGCTCGCTTCGCTCGCCATATACATCTACCAAGTCTGTACCCCCGACTGGATCAACCAAAAATGAGATCAGCGGGCTCGCTTCGGTCGCCTGCATTTTTCATTTGAGCATTCCATCAGAAAGTCAAAGTACTGAGAAAACGCAGAAAAACTGAGAAAAACGCTGATTTTGGGCGTATCTTTGATGAAATATTATTGTCACCTCATCACAAAATTTTTAAACCTCTGTACCAAATTTGAAAATTTTCTGTCTATTACTTGATTAAATAACTGAGAAAACGCAAAAAACGCTAATTTTGGGTGTATCTTTGACGTTATTGCAAATTCCTTCTAATACAACATTATTACACCCCAGCTGAGCTTCTGTAGTAAATTTGAACATTTTCTGTTCATTTGTTCTCGATAAAGCTGAGAAAACTCTGGAAAAACGCAGATTTTGGATGCATCTTTGGAAATTACATCAAATCCGTTCTTAGTGCGCCTCTAAAGGGCCAACTGAACATACCTACCAAATTTGAACGTTTTTGGTCCGGTAGATTTTTAGTTCTGCGAGTGAGTGAGTCAGTGAGTCAGTCAGTGAGTGAGTGTCATTTCGCTTTTATATAATTATAATAATAGATAAATCAAGCAATCTTGTCAATCAAGTTTAATTTATTGTGTAATCAATCATAGATCAAGTTAATCTGACATCATCTTGCCATGAGCCAATCTGAAGATATGATTATATGGAGAATAGAATAGAATAGAATAGAATAGACTTATTTGCCATAAAAACAAATACAGACATACTGTTGGAAACACAATATTGATTGTAAATGAAACAATAATACAATAAAAATTTAAAACTAAATTATAATAATTATGGCAAATTTACTGAGCGCAAAGAAAATAAGATAATAAGATACAAAAGATAATAAGCAGTTCAACATTTATAATATACTTATCTATTTTGTTGCTCATCCCTTATGACAGTTTTTCATCAGATGTTTATGCTCGTGAAAATTAATTGAATGAGAATACTCCAAAGTTCATAAAGTTACGAAACTTTATGGACACAAAAAACATAACACACCATCAACAGAATTCAGCTATACGAAATAGTTTTTCATTGTATAAAGATATTTTATTTTTTTGACTTATTCAGTTTTTCAGACAAATGTCTTTTATACGAAAACACAAATGATGCGTCATTCTGATAAGACTGATAAACTTTTAATTGATCAAATAATAATTATATTATATAGAAAAATTGAACAAGGGATAAATTTCATCCACTATCTTTGGTTCTATTGACCTACTCCATAGCTCTTTAACTTCTTAGTATTGTATACACATCAACTTAAAACCTCTTTCCTATTAAATTTTCCATGAACTATCCAACTCTTCCTCAGTCCATCTCTCTTCTTTTACAATATTCTCCAATCATCCTATCTTTTTCTAGTTTAATATAAACTGGATATCACCTACTGAGTTGACTAGTCCACATATTTTATAGGGAACGTGTGGTCGTTATCATATACCGTTTCTTAGCAAGTTATAGGTAGTGAAAGTTATATAAAGACAAGTTGCTTGGATTTTTTCTGAAATACTAATTTCTTCTCCTCTCCCTCAGACACTGCCTCATTCTTTCTCTCTCTCACACACGCTCTCTCTCTCTCTCTCTCTCTCTCTCTCTCTCTCTCTCTCTCTAGCATACACAAACTCTCTCTTTCTCTCTAAGCATCTTGCCCTGTGACATAATCCTTACGCCATGTACCGTTATTATTGACTGTTCTAAAAACATTGATCATCTGTTTGTGTGGATGAACACTGTAAGTATTCAAACTACGTTGATATCAAATTCAAACTATGAGCATGGGTTAAATGGGAAGCTTTAATGCTATTCATGGATGATGTTGATAGTTTGAATTGAATATCACTTGGGAAAATAAGTCCGATTTCATAATGTGAGTTGGTATTTTGTATGGATAAAGGCTATGAAAATACAAAGTGGATTTCGTTGCTTGGTTCGGATTTATGTTTGGTTTTATTGTTTCAAGTGGTCAAATATTTAAACACTGATTCAGATGAAGCAATTTGAACAATAGGAAGGAATGTAGTGTACTATGAACTTCCATGTACTATGTCAAGGTTGAGTTCTTAATACTTATAAAAGTTAGAAAATACTTATAATACTTAGACCCTGTTGCACAAAAGCCGGTTAAATTTTAAACGTGGTTAATTTCGCGAGAACTAATCAGAAAAGGCTTTTGTGATTGGTTCTCGTGGATTAATCACGATTAAAACTTAACCGGCTTTTGTGCAACCAGCACTAAGAATGTGTAAGTTTCAGCTCCAAATTTCCAAATTGATTTCAATATTCTATGAAACTTTGGAATTGATTTGTGTTCAATGGTTTTATTATCGGACCTTCAAATTTAGAATTTTCCATTCATTTTTTCGGATTTTTCTTGGAGTGGGAAAACCTTTGGCATAAACAGGAATTTAGACTTTATTTTTCAAAATAAATTGTGTTAGAAATAGAAGGGTAGTCTGTTTTTCCATCCACTTTGTATTTTCGTCATTGAGAATCACTTTCTACAATGTTTGTTTGACTATTTAACCCGTTCAATATTTTCGCATTTATTATGTGTTTCAATTGATTCAGCTAATGGTTAAAACTTGAATTTGAGTTGAATTATTTTGGAAAAAGTGACTCTACGGCCAGTATCCTATACTATTAAACAAGCAATTTCTGTTTACATGTTTAGATGTTTATATGTTCATATATCTGTATGTGACCGGATCTCGGAAACGGCTCTAACGATTCTCACGAAATTTGGTAATCATAAAGTAGGTTTATGATATGAGAATTCGATTACACTAGGTCTCAACCCTGGGATAACTCGCTGGAGGACATTAAAAAGATAAATACGTCCTTGGAAAAACAGCTGGAAATTTTGAGTGAAGTGAGTGAGCGAGTGCATGTGTATTAGACTGAGACAAAATTATAACTTTTGTAATCATTCAATCAGGTACTTAGTGCTGGTTGCACAAAAGCCGGTTGAATTTTATTCCTGATCAATTCCAGTAGAACCAATCAGATAAGCCATCTTTTTGAAATGGTCTTCTCTGATTTGGTTCACGTGAAATTAATCAGGATTAAAATTTAATCGACTTTTGTGCAACCGGGCCTTGTGAGAGAAATTTTTGCACTCCTCTAGGAATTAATCTCAATCCACTGTGATTAGATAGAACCTTTCTGTATGAAGTATGAATATATTATAATTTCTTTTTTCGTAATAACTTTTTTATGCTTTTGTACTCCAGAGCGAAGCTCGGTCCCCCGATATTTCGGATTAAACGTAGAAATGTCAGCTGTTTGTTTAAACACCGTATGAAACACATCTTGTGATAAATGTAACCATATCTACAAGTAAACGTGGTTCAGCGTTGAACGAAGATGGTGCATATGGACCTAAAAGGAATGAATAAATAACAGGACCCACTCCAAACAAGTTTAGACATTAGCCTACATGATTTCCCAATCAACCACATGTATGATTTCATTCTTTTTCTTAGGTTTTTACTTTCCTTGCCCTATTACCATAGGTAAGGAAAGTATTGCTTTCCGAAAAAAAATGAGGAACCCCAATTTCCAAATTTCTATACGTTTCAAGGTCCCCTGAGTCCAAAAAAGTGGTTTTTGGGTATTGGTCTGTATGTGTGTGTGTGTGTGTGTGTGTGTGTGTGTGTGTGTGTGTGTACACGATATCTCATCTCCCAATTAACGGAATAACTTGAAATTTGGAACATACACTATAAGGATGCGACACGAACAATTTCGATCAAATGCATACAAGATGACAGCTAAAATGGCGAAAATGTTGTCAAAAACAGGGTTTTTCAGCGTTCTCAAAAACGGCTGCAACGATTTTAATAAAATTTATACCTAATATAGTCATTGATAAGCTCTATCAACTGCCACAAGTTTCATATCTGTAAAATTTTAGGAGCTCCGCCCCATCTATGCAAAGTTTGATTTTAGATTCCCAATTATCAGGCTTCAGATACAATTTAAACAAAAAAAATCAGATGGAAAAGATTGAGCATGAAAATCTCTACAATTAATGTTTAGTAACATTTTCACCTAGAATTGAAAATAAGCTCGGAATTCGAGAAAATGTGATTATTCAATTGCAAACTGTTGGCAACTGTAGATTCTATTGAATCATTCACTATGAAAAGATAGCAGACCTCGTATGTCTTCAGCGTTATTGTCCTGTCACCAGCTGGCTCAGATCTTGGAATAGTAGACTTGAGATGCGCGTGAACACTAGCGTGAAGTGATCAATTTTCATAACGGCAAGGAAAGTTCTGTGAGTGCGCCACACCAGTTGACGGTGAAAACGCGGTAACGGAGGTCAAAACTGAGGTCAAGTTCAATCTCTGGTAGCATGCAGTGAGCTCTAATAACAAGTATTTCATTTGCATTGATTAATGTAAATTCAATTTGAAATTGACCTGGTAATAAGTGATGTAAATCACCTTGATTCACAAACGGTGCATCTATTGTATTTCAATGCCAAGTTCATTGGAAAAATTGAAGTTCAATATCAACAAGTTGGCCTTAATAGTTCAATTTCTACGTCGCATTGAATCAACTTGTTTGGCTCAATTTTCTACGTTGTATTGAATCAACTTGTTGGCTCAATTTTCTACGTTGTATTGAATCAACTTGTTTGGCTCAATTTTCTACGTTGTATTGAATCAACAACTTGTTTGGTTCAATTTTCTACGTTGTATTGAATGAACTTGTTTGGCTCAATTCTCTACGTTGTATTGGAACGAAATGTTTGGCTCAATTTTATACGTTGTATTCAAGCAATTGGAAATTTTTATCTATTTATTTATTCACTATACAAAAGAAAATGATGTGATCGTTTGGACAGTGATGTAATAACAATGGTAGATAAAATAATAAGGCAATCATTGAGCTATTTTACTTCCAAATTTAGGTGATATAACACAGTCCAAGATATAGGTTATAAAGTATACATGAATATAATAGTCTATAGTGAGGTCCACGTTATAATGGCAGTGGAGAAAGATAGGAGAACAACGTTGCTGAACCTCACTGTCCAGTCAATGCCTTCTTGACGGTAGCTGATACAGGTTTATTGATGTAATATTAATTGTTCATCCTCGATTAAAATAATCAATTATATTTTTAAGGCAGGAAATTTTATTTTTCAATAATTTCATAATTAAGATTAAATATTTTGTCAATAAATTATCAATTCTACATTGTTAAAAGACGATCTGGCAACAGAGCAAAGCGAGAGAGATAGCGCTATCCGCTTTGTTGAATGACAGACAAGGATAGCATTGCTTATCAGACACTGCCATTATAACGTGGACCTCACTCTAGTCTTGAAGTCGAGAAGTTATATTTTTGTGATAGTGTCAGCCAATCGGAGCTGAGTAAGCGAGAGAGTGTGAGTTCACTCAAATACAAGCCAACCAACCAATCAGAGAGTAGTAATTTTGTAAACATGGCGGCAGTCAGCATTGGAAGTTGAGAAGTGGATGTTCAACCAATCACGAGCTAACCAATGAGAGAGCAGAGATTTCATCACTATTCCTGTGTTGAGCCAATGGGATGTCATTTAGAGAAAAGCCAAAAAACCTTGAGTTAACCAATGAAACAGAGTTCGTTCTTTTCTACAGGTTACTGTACAGCCAAATGTAAGATATAGTGAGGTCCTAATGACAGTATTTGATTGATATTGGTGCTGCTATCCTTGTCTATCATTCGACAAAACAGTTAGCATTATCCTTTTCTATCTCCTCAACGTTGCCGGATCGTTATTAAATAATGTGGAAATTGTAATTACTTGACAAAATATTCAATAATCTCAACTATTAAAAAATTATTATTAAATCATTGAAAAATATTTTTCCTTCGAGAATAAAGTATAATTTATTATTTTTAACAAGAATAAACACGTAATATTCCATCACATATACCGGTATCACCTACATTGTAATATAGAAGGCAGTGGCAATCTAGAGAAACAGCAAATATGTTCTCCTAACTCCTATCTTTCTCCACTGCTCATGAAAGGGTCCTTTCCCAAATGTTTAGTTCCGTGCTTTTGAAAAAATGAGTAACCTATATATTTTCATATAGTTTCAAGGGCCTCTAAGTCTCAACTCACACTTACGCGACTCAGGTCGAGAAGAGACTCGACTCTAGTCGAGAGCATGTGTTTTCAAATGACTTTATAGCGTAAAAAATAAACAATAGCGAAACTTACGCCATTGTTTCTCTATGCTAGAATCGACTGGTCTGAGTGTATCACCATTTTGAAACACATAATGAATCGTAGACCATTTATTGTGATGAACAACTGATCGACTCGTTAACTCCTGATGAAAATTAATTCAAAAAATATCCTCTCTTATACTCATTCAAAAGTACCTCAATTTGGAAAAGCAATTCTAAAAATGAGTTATTCTACCGTAAAATTCGACGAAGTAAATGGATTTCTATGGAATTGGAAATTTATAATCAACAAACTTTCCTTTTATAGCTCATTCAAAAACACCAAAACAACAGTTCTGAAATGGGTTATTCTACCGTAAAATTCGACAAAGTATATGAATTCCTGTGGAATTAGAAATTTAGAATTAACAAACTTACTGCCACAAGATTTCTGAAGAACAATATCAGGATGGTATATGAGCACGGAGTAGAGAACTATTTTCTGCTTCTTTTGGTAAGAGTAGCCCACTGGGCTCCTAGAGGATCCAGGTTCGAACCCAGAGAAGACCAGACTTTTTTAGCAAGAGATCACTCCCGTTCTATCGGATTAACACTTCAACTCGCGGTATCAGCTGAAGTATAACGTAACAGTCTTAACACAATTTACACCTTAAATTATATATTTCAACCTTCCCGAAAAAGACTCCCCACCATCTTGTATTTTTCCTTTAGTACATGTGTTTGAGGAACTAAGTTTTGGAGTTCAGAGATGAAGAAATTGGATTAAATTAATTTATTTCATTCAAGGATTGAATGTGGACTTTTTTGACATGTATTTTCACATGCAATTTAAATTTTTTGCTGTATTTGAAGTATAGGAGTTGACAGATAAATGAAATTAGATTAAATTTATTCCATTCAAGGATTGAATGTGGACTACTTGCACGAAAAACTGATGAAATAAATAGGAACCAAGAAATTCTATAAGGAATACTAGCTCTATAAGTACTACTGTACTTCAATCGATAATGAATCGGTTTTATCTTTGATGATGTATAAAACATCGGTTATATTATTACTTTAAAAAAACCGTGAAGTGAACAAGACAACCTATTTGGGACTATGTGTAACCTTATCTAAATTTGGGAGAGGAATAGCACAAGGTTATCTTATTTTTTCTCTCTCTATCATTTTGATGATGTAGGCTACTTATTGTAAAAATAAATCAATAAAATGCATGATTAAGAAGAATGACCTTGAAGTATATGATTGATTCCTGGAAGCAAAATATTTTTTGGGGTAGAAGGATAATTTTCGGCTTTTTTGGGGATAGAAGCTTTTCTCTTAGAGAATCAACTTTTTAGATTTCTGATGGAAAAATTGAAAAATTCTGAAAGTCGATTGGTTTTTAAGATACCTACAGCATGTCTATAGAAATAAAATTATTTCCCTTTTTGTGTAGTTGAGAAGTTGATATTGTGGTAGATTATTCATATTAAATAAGAAGACTAAGAAATTGTCAAAAACCATAGATTTCATTGAGATTTAGAAAGACCGGTTTCGGTTGTTACACCATTGTCAATCTCCGATAAACTCCAGATAAAGAGTTTCAACTCTTCCTAATGAGTTCAAACTCCCTATCTGGAGTTTATCAGAGATTGACAATGGTGTAACAACCGAAACCAGTCTTTCCAAATTTCAATAAAATCTATGGTTTTTGACAATTTCTTAGTATTTTTATTTATTAAGATTATTTCATGAAATGTGATAGAAATTACCCCCCAGTAAGGCACATTATTATGCAAAGTTACAATTATTAAACCGCTCTTCTTATGGATTGAACTTGGAAACGTATTAAAATACAAACTATTGAGGGAATTTATATGCTAAATGACATACCGAATTGAAATACTGAAAACTTGTATATACTGAAAGACTGAAACTGATAACACATTTGAATAGGCCACTTCATAAGTGTATATTTATGGAATGAATTAATGTCTCCCCATTTGTTGAAATCATTAATCAATAATCAGCAGTTATACAATATGGATTCAATTTTTTTTTAAATATAATATACAAAATACCTAACATCACTGGATTTTCTCTTGTGGTGTTTCATAAAAGAGATATGGTGTATGTACCTCCTTTGCCAGCCACTCTACCTGAACTTGGAGCAAGGATTTGCGCTGCTGTTGAGCAAGTTACACCTGAAATGCTAGTGCGAATCTGGGAAGAAATCGACTATCGATGGGATATCTACAGGATAACAAACGGAATTCACGTAGAACATCTTTAGTTTAAGGTGAAAAAAATTGAAGTGTTTTCCTATAGAACAACACAAAAATCAGCTCTGTACCTTGTTTTATAAGATTTATATGAGTTTTCAAAGTTGTAAAGTTCTTTTTGAATCATCCGGTATATCAGCAACGAGCAAGATATTAGATTTGTGACAGGATCATTCATGAGAAATGGGAGTTGAACTAATAAAACGTGCCAGAAAATATACAAATAACACAAATATGACAACCTCACTTACGAAAAAAGCAAATAATTTTCAATTGAGACAAATGTGCCAACAAGACAACCTCACTTACAAAAAAGCAATTAATTTTCAAGCTACTACCTGAAGTGAGACAAATGTTCCAACAATTTAGAAAATATTAAATTTGAAGCTAATTTGATTAACTTTTTCAACTACAACAATAATACCTGTCTAATTACAATTCTCAACAGAATATTTTGTTAGCTTAGAATTGAACGTGTCAAATAATAACTAGAGGTGGAATATGAATATAACCAACAATCAAATTAACTTTCATCTTTAACGATAATTTCTTTGTTGAAAATCACAATAGTGATAATTTATTGATGAATGAGAAAAAAAATTAATATATGAATATTAGTACGTGTTTAGAAACTGTAGAGAAGTTTCTTATTGATGTGATGTTGCTAAACTCTATTTAAAAACGGAATGAGGAACTCTGAAACGTGACTAATATTGTCTTACGAACAGGTCTTGCTCATTGTAAAAAAAAAGAAATTTAGCTTCAGTCTCATAATCACGAAAGTACTTGAAAGATCATAGGTCAACGTTCTTGCTAAGGATGAAGTCGACATGATAGAAAATTTATTTATTTACAATTCAAATGACACTAATGTAATAACATTGAAAGATAAAATAATAAGATAGTCCTTGTGCTATTTTTCTTCCAAATGTATAGGTGAAAAAGTCCGAAATAAGGTTAGAATTTCACGTGTACAATTTTGATAAAATTTCAGTCCAAAACAAAAATGTAAGAAAAAAATGTTACAAGAAAATAATGTAAGAGATGAATGACCTCCACCTGTGAGTGATATTAAAATTCGTTACTATCACCAATATCAATAATAATAGCTGATTGTTCTATTACTCATAGTGGAACTTGCCCCAAAGAATTCATCATCAACCTAAGAGAAAACCAGAAGAACGTCACTCATTAATCCAAGGGATTACATAATATTAACCCTAGGATCAAACATTCCTCCTAAACTCATGAATCATATCCAAAAATTGTATTTTCTATCACCCAAGGTCCAATTTATGAATATGAGAGGGAGTGGCAAAATACTATACTGGATCAAAATTGGTTGAAGATGATTCAAGTTGAGATGAAAGTATGCAAATAGAATACTCGATATCCCTTCAGGATATTTATAAACCAAATAATACTTAAAAATAAACTTATAGTCTATAGTAAGGTCCACGTCATAATGGAGGTGGAGAAAGATAGGAGAAGAACGTTGCCGAACCTCTGTCTTGTCAATGCCTTCTATAGACGGTAGCTGATATAGGTTTATTGATGTAATATCGAATGTTCATTATCGTTTAAAGTAATCAATTATATTTTATTGAGAAAAAAATTGTATTTTTCTATAATTTCATAATCAATTTTCATAATTAAGATGAAATATTTTGTTAAATAATGATTAATCCTATATTGTTAAAAGACGATCTGGCAACAGAGCAGAGTGAGAAAGAGATAGCGCTATCCGCTTTGTTGAATGATAGACAAGGATAGCAATACCATTGCTAAACAAACACTGCCATAATAACATGGACCTGTAAATTGGTTATTGAATCATGAATACTTATAGCTGATAACACTACTGGATGGTCCATTATAGTAAGGCATCACTTTCAACTGGTAGCATCCTTTTCAAATAGCATCATGCATCATTGCTTCTCATTCGAATAAAGCTTACAGTTTGTAATCAATCTCACACTCGGTATCATCTATCATAAAAATTAAAAGCTTAAGGTTTGAAATCAATCTAAAGCTCTCTACCATCAATCATCAATAAGCTTACGATCTATATAATTGCTCATTGATTACTTGAATGACTTTGCTTGTTTCAATTTCTCACATCTTCAAAGAATTCTTCTCTTTCATTCAACTCTCAAGACGTAAATCTCGATAATCCTTTCATGCACATTCGAGATGTATCATTAATGAACTCATATGATCAATTAATGAACTCATATAATCAATAAATTAATTGAATAATTAAATAATAACGCAATTTCAAGATATATCATCAATGAATTCATGATCGATAACATTGCTTCACACTTTTTTGACTGCTTGTCGTGTGAAATACATAAGAAAAGTTTTTTAATTCGTGGGTTATCTCAAAAGTAAATTCCACTATTAAATGAAAAGAGAGAGGTAACGCACAGTATTTGTTTAAGAGTTTATATTTGAGAAGCCACATGTATCAGTTATTTTTCTACACAATCTTATCCAATTTCAATACATTTTTGGTATTGACACTGCTTGTCGTGTGAAATACATAACAAAAGTGTTTTAATACGTGAGTTGTCTCAAAAGTAAATTACACTATCAAATAAAAAGAGAGTAACGCACAGATATCGTAGATATCTGGTATCGTAGAGTACATCGCAGCTCGAAATGGATCGAGAAACCATAATCAATAATTATTGCTTATTGAATACTTGAGATGACTATGCTTGTTAATTTCTCACATCTTCAAAGAACTCTTCTTTTTCTTTCAACTCCCAAGTCGCAATTTTTCAAATCCTTTCACACACTTTCAAGGCTTCAGGAGTAGTAGAAAAGAAGGACTAATTCAAGGCCGTATTGTGCAAAACTTCAAACAACAAATCCCAATAATGCATCTTCGATTTGTGTCCGGTGAGAGAGAACATTATCAGGCACGCTTATCAGCACAACTTCTTTCTACAACATTCAATGTTGTTTGGTACCACAACATAGCACAATTTCCAATGTTGTTCTTTGTTCAACAACAAATGTAAAGTTGTTCTGGCAATATAGAATCTTGAATCTTTACAGCAGCATACAACAACATCACATATACATCTCAGCATAATAGCATGTCATCAATAGTGTTACATCTTGATAACAGACAACCTAATTTGCATGTGTCTGCACGTATCTTCAAGCATGACAGGCGAGGAGGAGTTTAGGAGAGCTTGTACAGAGGATTAAAGACAGACAAGTGTGCGATAGAATCGTCAGAAATTGAGAGTCCGCCATGCGAGGGATTCATAGTCAATATTTATAGTGAGGTCCACGTTGTAATAGCAGTGTTTAATAAGCAATGCCATTGCTATCCTTGTCTATCATTCAACAGAGCAGATATCGCTATCTCTTTCTCGCTTTGCTATGTTGCCAGATTGTCTTCCAACAATGTAGAATTAATAATAATTGATATTAACAAAATATTTCATCTTAATATTATGAAATTATTGAAAAATATAATTTCTTGCTCAATAAAATATAATTGGTTATTTTAAATGAGAATGAACAGTTAATATTACATCATTAAACCTGTATCAGCTACCGTCTATAGAAGGCATTGACAAGACAGAGGATCGGCAACGTTATCTCCTATCTTTCTCCACTGCCATTACAACCTGGAGCTCACTATATGTACTTGTAATTCAAGCAGTGTATAGTGAGGTCCACTTTGCAGTGAAGAAAGATAACAGAGCAAGGTTACCGATCCTCTGTCTTGTCAATGCCTTCTATAGACGGTAGCTGATACAGGTCTATTGATGTACAATATTAACTGTTCATTCTCGTTTAAAATAATCAATTATATTTTATTAAGCAAGAAATTTTATTTTTCAATAATATTTCATAATGAATTTTCATAATTGAGATAGAATATTTTGTTAATTGATTATTAATTCTACATTGTTAAAAGACGATCTGGAAACAGAGCAAAGCAAGTAAGAGATAGCGCTATCCGCTTTGTTGTATGATAGACATAGCTAATCATACCCTGCCATTATAAAGTGGACCTCACTATGCAGGGTGTCCCACGAAAGGTGTAACAGCCGAAAACCATAGACTCTACATTGAATTTGCAACAAAAAATGCCAAGTAAAATGTTCTTATATCGACCTTAGTTTTCGAGTTATCTCGATTTTTCGATATTTTTGAAAAACGTTAAAAACTAGAGAACTATCAGTGAAAATATAATGCCAAGGATATGATTGGAAAGAGCAAGAAATTTCCAATAAGATTCATATAATTTGTTCCTTTGTTTGACGTTTTTGAACTTTTTATGAGTGTTCAAACTGTTTGAAATTTGGCTTTGAACTCCACGAATATACTTTTTTCAACTTTGAAATTGTACAGAATTACTCATAACTGTTCATAATTAACTGTTAATGAACAGTTATAACATTAATAACATCATGTTATTTCATTATAACATAATTAACAGTTATTAACATTAATAACTGTTAATGTTAACTGTTCATTAATAACTGTTAATTTGTAATAACTGTTCATTCTCGGTTGAAATAATCAATTATTAAGCAAGAAATTATATTTTTCAATAATTGCATTAGTGAGATGAAATATTTTGTTAACTAATTGTTAATCCTACATTGTTAAAAGACGATCTTGCAACAGAGCAAAGCGAGAAAAAGATAGCGCTATCCGCTTTGATGAATGATAGACAAGGATAGCAATACCATGCTAATCAAACACTTCCATTATAACGAGGACCTCACTATAGACGTACTTTCTTGTTCACAGCAGACTGATAATTCTAATCAAATTGCCATGATAGTCAACTTATTAAGAACATATCCACTTTACATGTTGTCACTATGATATGATCTGGATGTAATAGTGAAAGTAGGCTACCTCTTCATTTTTCTCTTACCTTCCAATTCAGGTTTCGAAAATATTTTTAGCCTTTCACTGTGTTAGTATATATAGAGCCCAGAGATTCACGTTAATCAGTCAGCTTTGTTTTGATGGGAATCGTTAATTTCATTCATAAGGAACACTGATAATTTAAAGTGGATCTAAAAAGAAATTCTGACAGTTTTGAGTGGATATAACCATAGAGAAACAATAGCGTAAGTAGATATCCCATGGTATAGGGCGTTTATGTCGCAACTTCTACTGTTATCTCAAGCCGATTACTCTTGATTATTGTCAATTTTTACTGTTTTGTTGGGGTGAGAGTGTACGAACGGCACAATATGAGAGACTACCAGCGTCACACAGCTTTACGGGAAAGAATTAAATGAACTATCGGCTTGAGATAACAGTGAAAGTTGCGACATAAACGCCCTATACCATGGGATATCTACTTACGCTATTGTTTCTCTATAATATAACTTACTATAGTCAGATTCCCTTTAAACAATGTCAGCATTAATTGAATGAGAAACATTGGTGTGTTTTCGTGAGACATGCTGACAGCTTGAAGTGGAAAGAAGCCGCGACCGTGGGCCTCCAATTTGAAGGATGAAAAATGTAGGGTTACGTAAAAAGTGTGATTCTCACGTAATACAACTTGGTAAACTGTGGGTTGAAACGAGATCGCCGAAAAAGTAAAGAGATTGTTGGAAGATATTTTTGTTGGTGAGATTTTGTAAAGTTGTCTCAAAAGGCAGATATTTGTATCAGTATGAGTATACTGATACTCGGTGTCAACCAAGGTAGGTACCTAGAATACTATAGTGAGGTCCACGTTATAATGGAAGTGTCTGATTAGCAATTGTATTGCTATCCTTGTCTATCATTCAACAAAATGGATAGCGCTATCTCTTTCTCGCTTAGCTCTGTTGCCAGATTGTCTTTTAACAATGTAGAATGAAATTAATAATTGATTAACAAAATATTTAATCTTAATCATGAAAATTTATTATGAAATTATTGAAAAATATAATTTCTTGCTTACCTAAAATATAATTATTATTTTAAACGAGAATGAACAGTTAATATTACATCAATAAACCTGTATCAGCTACCATCTATGGAAGGCATTGACAAGACAGAGGATCGGCAACGTTGTTCTGTTATCTTTCTCCACTGCCATTATAACGTGGACCTCACTATAGGTAGTGATCACGCGCATCTCAATCAGAGTCAGATGATCGTTGTGACGTCAAATGTGCTCTAAAAATCGATTCTTCCTATCTTTTCAATGTTAAATTGACCAACTTTGTAGGTTTTCTCAAAAAGTACATAACCTTCAAGTTATACATACATTGTATTCATGATTCATACATTGTTTATCTTCATTTTTTCTAGAACTTCACTACTTTTGGACTTTAAGGTGCGTACAGATATACGCGCCGCGAACATGAGCAATTCACTTTTAATCAGCTGATGCCAAGCTTTTAATATCTATATATTACCGTTTCTGTAAAAATACAGATATAGTCAGCTGATTAAAAGTGAATTTCTCATGTTCGCGGCGCGTATATCTGTACACACCTTAAGATGCTCATCGAATACCTGTTGCTCTCTTAAGACTATCATGCTTTTCCTGGCTCTTTTGTTATTCAATAACTCTTCTTCTTCTTCTTCTTCTTCTTCTTCTTCTTCTTCTTCTTCTTCTTCTTCTTCTTCTTCGTCTTCTTCTTCTTCTTCTTCTTCTTCTTCTTCTTCTTCTTCTTCTTCTTCTTCTTCTTCTTCTTCTTCTTCTTCTTCTCTTCTTCTTCTTTCTTCTTCTTCTCTTCTTCTTCTCTTCTTCTTCTTCTTCTTCTTCTTCTTCTTCTTCTTCTTCTTCTTCTTCTTCTTCTTCTTCTTCTTCTTCTTCTCCTTCCTCATCATCTTCTTCATCTTCCTCCTATTTCATTTCTTCCTCCTCTCCAAAGCTTCTTACCTTCCTTCTCTTCTTCTTATACTTCTTTTCCTCTCTCTCATAATTGGTTCACAGTTGGTTTGTGCTGGAATTTACAATATTCTTCTTCTGATAAACATCATAAGCATACATGTCTAACAATAATCAATAATTTGCCCCCATCGAATAACCAAATGAAGAGCAATGTTGTGAACAAGTGATTCCTCCATTTTGCGTTTCATTTCCAAAAGCTGAACGAACAGCCGAGAGCTCTGATTGGCTCATAGAAAATTGAGAATGGGGAACCGAGCAACAAGTGGGAGGAGCTTATTCGGTCAATCGTAGCGCTTCATTTCAATTATTAGGCTTTCGAGCTTGTATCTCAACTGGTAGTCATCTAGTCAAAATGTATTATTAATATTATTATCCAGATCAATTTTCTACAATATCTGCTGTAACTATACTTCTTTCTCCTTCATGATATAAGTTATCAATCTTATCATCTTCTTGTTATTTTTTCTTTTCCTTCTTCTTTTTTTTTCTTCTTCTTCTTCTTCTTCTTCATCTTCTTCTGGTGCCTATCCATTATCGAATGTTGGCAATTATAACTTGACAGCTGCTCTAAAAAGTTGCAGGGTGGACACTGTAAAAATTCTTCTAAAACTCTTCAAAACTCTTCTAAAACTCTTTGAGGTTGAGTGGTAGAGAGGACTTAAAAGTCCTAACTCCGCCTAATAAAGAATTTTTTCATTTCATTTCATTTCAACCAGGAAATTCGCCTTAAACAAGTAGGCCTACTCATTTTAGCAACTCATATTGAATTCCATTCCTTATGATAATAATATGTTCTAGATACTCAAATTTTCGTCTTTTCACAGTGAACATTATCCATAATTGTGTATTATACATCATACATCATTTTATCATTGTATATTTTCATAGAGGGAAGGTAGCATGAGAAGATATCCCTTGGTAAAGGGAGCTTATGTTCCAATTATACTGTTATCAAGCCGATAGTCCTAGTAGTTATTTTTCTTGAATGAAGGCGCCATTGACGCTGGTAGTGTCTCATACTGTGCAGTTTTTACTCTCACCTGGCCAGAACAGTAATAATAGAGAAAAATCGACTTGAGTTAACAAAAAATTGGCATGAGAATTGGAATATAAATGCCCTATACCATGAGATATATTCTTATGTTATGTTTTCTCTATGATATTACACACTGTATTTTGTATACTTGTAAGAATCTCACCATCAAGTTATGCTCCCAGTTTGAGAATCCCGCAGAAGCAAATCAAAAGTTGAAGAAGTTGAGAACAAGTTTGCCGGGGGAAAATTACGGCTACCTACTTCTTATATAACGAAGAAAACTTGTGATTTTGTTTAGTAGCCTGTAGTAGCATTGCCGCTCATAAACAGGTATGATAAGTAGAGCATGATTCCTGACCAATGAGCGCTCTCTAATCTATCATTAAAATGTTTTACATCACTTTTTGATTGACAAAAATGGTTTTCAAGCAGATTGTCGGTCGTAGGCTTCAAAACTGAAGAAGTAGGTTAGAAGGGTACAGGTTTTATTATTTAATAGTAGGCCTATAATCAATAAAAAGATTTGATTTCCGGGCTGAATTGGATGAATAAAGTTCAATTCAATTTATAATTGCATCCTAAACATCAGATAATCAGACAGAGGATGAGTGAAAAAATAACAACCTTAGGGAGGTTCTCAACACATAAAACAATCACATTGATGAATTACTGTAATTATAATCATTAATTGACAATATATTATTACCAAAGGAAATAGGAATATTTTTATAAAGCCTATTCCTATTATTTATATAAATATCAGGGCACCGAGCTTCGCTCGTTATTTTCATTTATTGATAAACAGAACCAAGGCTTACTTTAGATAAGACAGAACACAATACTCTAAAATGATCATGTTTATATTTCACAGCTGGCTATACGTCAGCTTATGAATTTCGGGGATGCGATATTTTGATTTTCCACAGAATCATTCGCTCACTTTTTCCTATCCACAGACGACGAAAGTCTCAGCTGTTTCAGCCAAGGATGAATCATCCTTTTAATATCGTTCAGCGAATTTTCCCAAGGATGAAACCTAGCGCAATCAAATATTTATATCATAAACCTCCTATGTTCCAAATTTCGTGAAAATCATTAGAGCCGTTTTCGAGATCCGTTCAACATAAATCACCAAATATAAAAATACAGAAATTGCTCGCTTAATATAATAGGATATATTCCTTAAAACTGTTTCATACAGTATTGATAAACATAGTATATTCCTATTTGAAAATATGAGAGGAAACAAACCTACAGTGAAATCCACGTTATAATGGCAGTATTTGATTAGGTGTTGCTATCCTTGTTTAACATTCGACAAAACAGATGGCGCTATCCTTTTCTGCCTCTGTAACGTTGCCAGATGTTTTTCAACAATGTGGGAACTTAATAATCGCTCTACCACACGTAATTATTATAAACTTTGAATTGAAATCAGGGTGCTTCAACACGACACTTTCTAGAAATTTCACCTTGATTTTTCGAAAAGCTTCATCTTCCTCTTTTTCCCATCTCTCCAATGCTCACATTCTTAATTCATCCGTCCTTCTTTTCAATGCTTACCTTACCTATAGTGAGATCCAAGTTATGGAGAAAGATACGACGACAGCGTTGCCGATTCTCTGCCTTGCCACTATTCTTCAATGATTGAATAATAGATTTTCATAATTGAGATTGAATATTTTGTTGATTAATCACATTCCTACATCGTTGTAAAACGATGTGGCAACGTTACGGAGCTAGAAAACGATAGCGCTATCTGCTTTGTCGAATGATAGACAAGGATGACAATGATAAAATTTAAATATAGAAATGACAAATGACAGAGTAATAAGTATAGCAGCACCAATGTTAATCAAATACTGCCATTATAAAGTGGGCATTACTATATCCACTCCAACATATAGTGAGGTCCACGTTATAATTTCGGTGGAGAAAGATAGGAGAACAACGTTGCCAATCCTCTGTCTTGTCAATGCCTTCTATAGACAGTAGCTGATACAGGTTTATTGATGTAATATTAACTGTTCATTCTCGTTCAAAATAATCAATTATATTTTTTCAAGCAAGAAATTATATTTTTCAATAATTTCATAATTAAGATGAGATATTTTGTTGATTGATTATTAATTCTACATAGTTAAAAGACGATCTGGCTACAGAGCAAAGCGAGAAAGAGATAGCGCTATTCGCTATGTTGAATGATAGACAAGGATAGCAATAGTGAAACACTGCTTTTATAACGTGGACCTCACTATAGACCGTCTTGCAAAATTCAGGTCTCAGGTTGCTGGTTTCAAGACATTATATCATCGACTTTGATAACATCTAGAATAGCATCTAGGTCCGAGTTTGTTGAAATCAAGTTGTGATGTGATAGCTATAAGCTGTAAGCAGTAAGCACTCCAGGAAAAGTTAATTTTATTTTTGTGACGTACTTGTTTTAATATCGTTATGAAATGCGGGATTATACAGGTACCGGTACTAGAAGTATATAGGGAAACTGGATCAAACTTGAATGAAGTAGTCAATAAAATTGATTCGTGTTTTTTGAATGCTTAATTTGAGTTTTGAAGTCGGATGGAATTGGAAGTGAATTTATGTAATGAATTCGTACCATGCTGTCAATGTATAAATTTTGAAGTCGGTCGAAATAAGAAATGATTTTAAAGGCAGCTTGAATGATTGTTGATTATTGGTTCGAAAATTTCAGAATTTTTCAGGCCTTGAAAAGGCAATCAGGCAATGATTTTTCAATCATAGGCTACTTCTTCAGCTTTCCCAATACGTAAGTTTCACTAACTGGATGATAAATACTGCTCCTCATTCTCTTAAACAGTTCCGTGTTATAGAATAGCGTCTCTTTAATCAATAATCATCTATATCATCCAATAGGAAGGCATCCAAAATATAAGTGAAGTGAACATCGCCATTATTCAACTGTGATAGGTTGAAGTTTATGACCGTGAAATTCGAATCCACCAATAGAATTTTGAGATGCCGTTCTTTTGAAAGCCAGCTTGTTTCTTATTGCACGATTGTATTATTCTCGTTTAAAATCAATAGATTTTATAGAACTTGAAAACTTTCTCATTATTATTTTGCATACATTTTTATTCGTAATCCATGAATAGATTAAACTAATATAATCGTAGATACGATAATAAAATTAAGCATTATTGAAAATTTGATTCATAATATGAAATTGATGAGTTGATGATACTATCAACAACTATCTCTGCATCTTGATATGCCTCCCAATTCCGATGAATTGGTCTATCCAGAAAGATGAAGTCCAAAGACATGTACTCATTTATTTCGGACATAAATAAATAAATTTATAGCTGTATTCAAGTTGAATATATAACTATATGTGAACATTGAACATGATACATTGTATCGTAAATTGTAAGATTTACATCGGAAAGTTGAAAAAAACATTGCATCGTAATATTGTAGTGTACTTTTTTTGAGTGAATGATTTTTTTTGTCAAGAACAAATAAGAATACATAAAGAGCTTCCCAAAAAATAAATACTGTATAAGCTTTACAAGAAATAAATTAAATTAAATCGACTGTTATGATTTAAATTGTCACATAACAACAACAATAATGATGCACTTTTCATCAATAATTATTATTTGAATAGGCCTAAGTCTGATATAAATTTTCCCGTAGAGGACGACATAATAGTATGGTATCTAATTTTAAACAAATGAACTAGATAACAGAAAACAGTATGTTATAATTTACTCCGGACTCTACTATCTATGAAACCATATTGTTTTAAATAAACAGCTTTTATTATTGTCTCTTC
Source organism: Nilaparvata lugens (assembly GCF_014356525.2). Taxonomy (NCBI): domain Eukaryota; kingdom Metazoa; phylum Arthropoda; class Insecta; order Hemiptera; family Delphacidae; genus Nilaparvata; species Nilaparvata lugens. The sequence goes on along the minus strand of NC_052509.1, from coordinate 10,307,921 downwards.
AACTGATAACAAAACAGATACTGATTTAATGAAATTCATATCCGACCCATTATGGAATACATTGAACAAGTCTTATTGCTTAGAATATAGATATGTAACGTGCTCTTGGTAACCTCATTGTAAGGGTGACTCCTTGACGCCAGCTCTACTGTCAGTTAAAAAATCACTTTCTGTGGTTCGGAGCCCACTTCCAAATAGATGGAGTCATTTCTCAACAAAATCTCTCTTATAACTCATCATGCATGATCTTGACATAATGTGTGCCTCATCCTCAGTTAGATAAACTGATTCATCTCAAAATTGTAGACATTTATGATTGACTAGCATGTAACCCGTGCTCCGCAAGGGTCTATTTTAAAACTTGACAAACTGAAAGCTTGACGTGATGAGATCTTGAAGAATTGAAAATAAGCCTATAACTATCCTCGGTTGATTAAGAATCTATATGCAAAATTCCTAGTTAATTAGTCCAGTAGTTCAGACGTGTTGATGCGTCAAACATAATTTTCCTATCCCGTACGTGTATAAGCCAGTTCTTTCCTTTATTATAGTATAGATTTGTACCTTTCTATTAATATCGTGATGAATATTGATTAATGATAGTTATGAATCTATAACTATCAGTCCCAAAATGTCTACATCATTTCTCATGATTGTAATAGGATAGGTAGCATGCTAGAAAATGAATTTATGAAAATTCCTCAAATTTTCCACACAGAAAAGCATGCAGAATATAGAAAGTTCGTTGAAAAAATAACAAAAAAATGAAACGTTTTTTAAACCCCGTTTATCTACACAAAAAACGCTAACAATTTGTGTTGATTAGCTCCACGTGTTAATATATCATAAATGAATATTTGTCTATTTGAGGTTAATTATACTAGTTATTACACATTTTTCATTATTCGCTATACCACGGAATTAACAATCTATAGAAGTTTTCTTTGGCTATATCTATACAGATTACCTCATCCCACTTACGAATCCTATGAGCTCTAAGAATAGCCTACACGTGTAATGAAGTTTATTTTGTAAAACAGTAATTACAGTTCAATTGCCTCATCGTGGTCACGTTTAATTATTTTGTCCGTTGCTGACGAAATTTTGACGATTTTTTTTCTCCACGTTATTTTGACGAAATGAACGTGAGACTGAATGACATTCTCCACAACGTTCTTTCACGTTCAAGAGCTGAGGTAAGACGAAACGATTGAATGCTTGTTATGAACAAAGATTAATAAAAATCTTGATAGAGTCAGTTTAAAACCTCTAAAGCAATGAGAACTAACATTGGATTCATACACTTTTGGAGACATAATTTATTATGCTTCTCATATATTGCGTTGTTTCTATTTGTGTTTCATGCTCCAGCATTCGTAGGTTTCTTCATTTAATTATGTTCGAGTGATCTACCTTTATACTACTAGTAGTTCTGTGAACAGTAGACCTCACGCAGTATTCTCATCCACAAGTACCTGATTGAAACTATAGACCTTATGGAAATACAGCAATAGACTGGCTTCTCCACACATCTGTGTAATCACTTGTCAGCTGATTTATGATGAATAATTCTATAGTCTGATTTTTACTCTAATATTGGCGTATGAAGGAGGCTCCTTTTTCCTTTTATATTATCATTGAAATGAAAAATTTTCAAAAACCTTGTATATACGTCGACGCTCAATTAAAAAAGGAACATACCTGTCAAATTTCATGAAAATCTATTACCGCGTTTCGCCGTAAATGCGCAACATATAAACATTCAAACATTCAAACATTCAAACATTCAAACATTCAACATTCAAACATTCAACATTCAACATTCAAACATTCAAACATTCAAACATTCAAACATTCAAACATTCAAACATTCGAACATTCCACATTCAACATTCAAACATTCAAACATTCAAACATTCAAACATTCAACATTCAAACATACAAACATTCAAACATTCAAAATTCAAACATTTAAACATCTAAAATAACAGTGATTAATTTCACGAAAACCAATCAGAGAATGCTTTTTCGAAAATTAGGCTTCCCTGATTGGTTCTCCTGAAATTAATCACGATTAGAATTTAACTGGCTTTTGTGCAACCGGCACTAAGAGAAATGCCAAACCGTCGACTTGAATCTTAGACCACACTTCGCTCGGTCAATTAGTAATCTAAATAATAGTATAATAGTATCCTATAATTTTATTTATACTAATCACCATCCTTTATACTTGTCCGCAACTCTACTGTGGTCTCTCAGGAATTCTAAAGAACCTTACAGTGTTGTGAACACAATTTAAATTTGTGTTTTCAAATGCTAAAGAACTTAATGATTATGTTATCCGTATCATAGAGAAACAATCAAACAATGTAATGTGTAAACAATGTAATGTAATGGAATTCTCTATCCGTGCATTGATGTTCTACAAGATTCAGTCTCCCTGTTCTATAAGAGAGGGAGAGGGCCACAATCAATATGAATGAAATTGAACTTGAGTAAGTAAGTGATGAATGAATGAATGGATAATGAACCTGAATCCTTCCCAAATAATCAGTCTTTCGCAGACTGCCGCAGTCATATTGTTCGAATGACTTGTATCAATTGATAAATGTGACAATTAGCTTCACAATCAAGAGTTTTGGGCAAATTCCTGTTGTTTTTACCTGCATTGTATCTATTGTCTATGAATAAATGAATGAATATTCTAAGAGTTCTAGATCAATGGTAATGAGAAACAGACCGATAAAATCAATGCCAAAACTTAACCACAAACCAGGTAGGTTTAAATACCAAATTTATGTGGTAGAACTAATTAAACGGGAAATACAATCAACCAAGTAGTTTAACGATCTGCGCTACTTGGAGAATTATTGATAAATTTCAATTCTTCAATCAATAAATTCCAGTTTTTCAATCAAAATTCTGTCACTCCAGTAGCTGTGATAAGAGAAATCAACATGTGATAATCCTATCTCCACAAACAGTGACATATATATTCGATATTCAAAGACCTAAAGGATTGGTCAATATTATCCTATACTATTAAACGAGCAACTTCTGTTTATATGTATAGATGTTTAAATGTTTAGATGTTGATGTTTAGATGTTTATATGTTTGGATGTTTAGATGTTTAGATGTTTAGATGTTTAATGTTTAGATGTTTATATGTTTGGATGTTTATATGTTTGTATTTCACTGGATCTCGAAAACGGCTCTAACGATTCTCACGAAATTCAGAACATAATAGGTTTATAATATAAAGATTCGATTGCACTAGGTCTCATCCCTGGGAAAACTCGCTGAAGGACATTAAAAGGATAATTGTTATTCATCCTTGGAAAAACAGCTGATAATAATTATTTCGTCGTCTGTTGGTGATGGAAGTGAGTGAGCAAGTTCATATGTGTGGGACTGTGTCAGAATTATGACTCAGCTGTTGAACTTTTGTAATCATTCATTTGCCGGGTTATTTTCAATCCTGATTAGTTCCAGTAGATGCATCTTTTTGAAATGGTCTTCTCTGATTTGGTTCACGTGAAGCTAATCAGGATTAAAATTTAACCAGCTTTTGTGCAATTGGGCCTTTGTGAGGGAAATCTTTGTATTCCTCTGGGAATTGATCTCAATTTACTGTGATTAGATAGAACATTTCTGTATGAAACTATGAATGTTATTATAGTTTCTTCTTTCGTAATAAATGTTTTATGCTTTTGTACTCCAGAGCGAAGCTCGGTCCCCGATATTAAGATAAAACAGCTACCGTATACGATGTCTTGCTTCCCACATATTTAGGTTACAGCAAACTTGATCAATTATGATTCTAGAGAGCCAGGACAATGTGATAGTGTGATCAGTGGATCCTGGCTTATGCAAATCTGTGAAAGATAGTTTTACTGTATTTATAAAAAACATAGGTGTTGATGATAGTGGCATTTTTACTAGTTGTACAGTAGGTCAGTTATTGAAAGTTATGTGTTGATATTTAATTTTTGAGGATCTCGTGAAGACTGATATTGAAGATGGGCCAATATTGATTTCGTGAAGACTGATCCAATTAGTCTCTATTAGAAATTGGTTAATATGAGAAACAATAAAGAAGATTTTTAAACTTGACATAAAGATTTCAAAATCGCCTATTTAGCTCAAACGTTAAAATACATGAATTCTAGTAAGCTTGTACAAATGGAAATCCTTCTTGAACTTGACTGAAGTAAACCTTACTTAATATTGTATCTATCGAGCTATTAAACTTACAAACTTACAAACTTAAAATACTTGAATTCAAGTAAACTTGACCAATGTAAATCCTACTTGATACTGTATAGCCTAATCGAACTATCAAACTTACAAGCTTGCTAACTTAAAATACTTTAGTTCAAGTAAACTTGATCAATGTAAATCCTATTTGATACTGTATACATCGAACTATGATACTGACAAACTTACTAACTTAAAATATACTTGAATTCAAGTAAACTTGACTGAAGAAACCTTACTTATTATTGTGTCTAACAAACTAACAAGCGATAACTGATAAAACTGCAATAAAAAACAACCAAAATAGCAAACAAAAATACTAATTAAATTCAATCCTTACTCACCTCAACTGATTCCTTTGTAGTAAAAACAAGCCGTTACAGACCGATTAACGTTTGGAACGAAAGAAAGCTGTTTTTTCAAACGATCTAAGCGTGATTTCCACTGAACCGTCACCACTGAACGAGTGTGTGTTATCCTATCCTATCCGTTGGAGTGCTATAACACAACTGAGGCGCTTAACACCGAACTGACCGCGCCGTTCTGTCTTACTGATAGCATCTTCATTCCTCCACCCCTCTCACTCATAGTCTCCTCACTCTCTCTCTCCCTCTCAGTGTCTCTCACTCTATCTCTCTTCCCCTGTTAGGACTTGATGGTCACGTTTCTGAGAGGTATATGGGCAATGGGTATGTAGTAATTGCTAGCCGAAAGACTCGCTTCACTCGCCTTATCCGTCTAGAACCCCCCGGCTGAATCATCCAGGAATGAGACCAACAGACTCGATTCGATCGCCTGAATTTTTCATCTGAGCTTGCTTTTTTCGAAGAAGCTGAGAAAACGCTGATTTTTGGCGTTATTTTAAAGCGTTACTTCATGGTTTGAATTCCATGCTTCTTCATTCTGAATTCTCTAAAGAATTCTCCACTTCCTTCCACTTCTTTGAGGAATTAAAACCAGAAAATATTAATAATATATATTTTATATTAATATTAATCTAAGCGGTTTTTCCAGGCGCCAACCCAATCGAGTAGGTTCCTACCCTGCCCGACTCTAAAAAACGCCGTCTGAGAACGCCTGAAAAAGCTTAATATGGTCGGGCCCTTATTCTTGTTGGCTACGAAAAATCATACGCGAGTGTTCTATGAGTTTTCCTTGAAAGTATCTACTGTCAATGAAGTTGATTAGATACAGCAACTGATAAATAAAATTATCGATAAAAATCAAATAATTCAATAAATATCAAGAAGGAAGCGACTTGAGATGTTCTAAAAATATCCACTTTTTTAAAAAGTTCCACAACATCAATATTCACGCTACAAACATAATTATAACGATCATCATTATCAGAACGGTTTCTCGAAAACGACTCTAACGATTTTCTTCAAATTTATACCTGTTAGCTATTTATAAGCCCTATCTACTGACATGAGTGATTTCTGGGAAAATTGTTTTAATAAATCTTTCACAATAATTTACACAAAGGAAAACTTACTCTGAAGAAAACTATATATAATAGTATGATCGTAGTTTGAAATATGTAGCCGCCAATCGTCATTATGTTATTCCCCTAAATTATTCTCGTTTAAGAATGAGGCTTACAGTTCAATGAGCGAGGAAAGTTGTGTGAGTGAGCACAACAGATTTTTCGAAGAAGATGGGATAACGCTGATTTTTGGCGTATTTCAAAGCGTTACTTCATGGTTTAAATTCCATGCTCTTCATTCACAATTCTCTAAAGAATTCTTCACTCCCTTCCACTTCTTTGAAGAATTAAAACCAAAAAATATCAAGCGTTTTTCCAGGTCCCAACCCAATCGAGTAGCTTCCTACCTGCCGACTCTAAAAAACGCCGTCTGAAAACGCCTGAAAAACGCTTAATATGGTCGCGCTTAATTCTTGTTGGCTACGAAAAATCATACGCGAGTGTTCTATGATTTTTCCTTGAAAGTATCTACTGTCAATGAAGCTGATTAGATACAGCAACTGATAAATAAATAATCAAATAATTCAATAAATAATCAAGATGGAAGCGACTTGAGATGTTGACAAAAATCCACGTAACAGATGGAAATTACTGAGATATTGCAAATTATTCAAATGCTAATGAATATATATATATATATATATGCATATGCATACATAGGCCAAAATTATATAAAAAAAAAAAACATAATTTTAAACTTAATATTTCAAATACTAATAGAATTTAGAACGTTCTGGAGCCACTGACACGCATTCTCCGCTAATGAATGATTAAAAATTAATAAATGAATAAAAAATTAATGCTAATGAATTAATTATTATTATCAAACGAAAATCCAAATTGAAAGCTGTAATTCACCCCGAAGACTTCTGCTACTGCCAAATAAATATTGACAACAGGGTAAACAGCTAGATGGAAATTCGATGAGCGCTACTATCAAAAATAGTAGTGTCAGATTATTCAAAAATAGATTGTCAGTTTGGTGTAAGGTCATTCCTGACCGGCAATTAGAGGTACTGGGTTCGATTCTTGGGTGACAAATAATTTTTGAATAGTAGCGCTCATCGAATTTCCATCTAGCTATTTACCCTGTTGTCATATTTTGCAGTAGCAGAAGTCTTCGGGGTGAATTACAGCATTCAATTTGGATTTTCGTTTAATAATAATAATTAAATCCACGTTTTTTAAAGTTCCACAACATCAATATTCACGCTACAAACATAATAATGAAGATCATAATTTCGTTTCAATGAATATTTCTCAATGTAGCACAATGAGAAATGCTGTGTTTCTTTTGTTGAAACACAAAAGATATCTGCAGCTGCTGGTAAGTAGTTTCACAGTGAGTATACAATGTAACATTCTATAACACTGAGCTTTACAGATTGGGATAACGCGAAGTTACCAGAGATGCCATCTGGTAGGATAACTTTATTTGAACATATTCATGAATTTCAGAATTTTGGCATGAATTGTTGCTGTTAAATTAATACCTACTATTACTTCTATTCTTCTATATACTATTACTTCTATATATTACTTGTATACCTAAGTAGTAGTGGGTATTGATTAAATCCTTTCGTATAATCAATGAATTCATTTTGAATAGGATCATTCATTAACATCCAATATTACAGATGAATTTGAAACTTATAATACCAGTTATCGGGAACAGTGATCAGAATGGCAACTTCCTATACAGTTATTTATTGGGTAGCAAAATAACCTGTTACCTGATTCGAGTCACCCGGTTCAAATTTATGATAACGTTACCGCTGCTACTGGAAATACTAGTTACAATTTTAGAAGTAGAGAGAGTAGAGAGAGAGAGAGAGAAAGAAAAAATTGAAGCTGAGAGAGAGAGAGAAATTGAAGCAGAGAGAGTGAGAGAGATGGAGAGAGTGAAGCAGAGAGAGAGAAATTGAAGCAGAGAGAATGAGAGGGGGAGAGAAAAAAGTGAAGCAGAGAGGGTGAGAGAGAGAAATTGTAGCAGAGAGAATGAGAGAGATATAGAGAGAGAAAGTTCGCATTTTATTAAACAGGTAGCTAGAGTGGTTTATAATAAGTCGTTTTAATTCTAATTGAGTATTTCCCATGAAATCGAGAGTGCTTTCTTCTGTAGTAAATGGTTGGGCTTTTATAATCTAGGCCAATACTCAACTTCTTGAGAAAATTGTCTCTCGGCTCAGCTTGATTTTATAAATTCCTATGGAGACTTTATCCCACAAAAGTTTAAAACTCCTGACGCGTGTTGGCGTGATGATGATCACGAATGATTTCTGAAATTTGACGAATACAAAACCAATTGAACATAGAAGTTAATTCAGATTGGTGAAATATCTCACAAATAACACCAGAATCGCCTATCTTCCATGTTGAACAATTGGTTTTGCATTTTTCCCCCAAAATGATTCCCCAAATGAAGTAATGTTGTTTTGCAATTTTTCTAGATTATTTTTCAAACAAATTAACCAAATTGATACTCAAGTCCAGATTAGTCCAGATCAAGTCGAGATTAGGTAGTAGAAACTATTGAAACTCTTGCTGACGGCTTCGGCTAAGCTCTCGAATTTGAGTGATATTTTATTGTTTTTACAATACAGTGTTGTACGATGTTAGGGAATGAACTGTGTATCTTGTAGCCTATTGCAGTGATATATTGTACAAAAATGTAAAAAAAAATATATTCTTTTCTATCTATCTACCAAGTCCTAGGGATTATAAATAAATCCTTAGTTTAATCAATGAAATTAACGTTTCTTGTGTAGAGTTAGTGGGAAGGATATTTTTATATTCTTTCCGAAGAATGGCCATTGATATGTCCAAAGCTCCGCCAATTTTATGTAGAGGGATGAAATCTATAGTAATAATTACAAATTCTTTTTCATATATCATATACAGTTCAATAATTATTTTCTTAGTCTATATTATGTAGATCATCTATATTTTGCTGTATTGTAAGCTATTGTATATAAGTGTATAAGCCAGTATATATTGTAATCTACATAAATAAAGTACTCAATCAATCAAGTCCAGATAGAAACTTTGATAAGAGAGTTGGGAAGGTCTTCAAATGTCCTTGAATTTCGCCAAAATTGACAATTTTCATTTAAGAGTTCTGGAGAGTCAAAAACCGTTCTCAGCTTCGATAGCTGGAACGTCGCAATAATTGAATATTTTCATTCAAGAGTTCTTAAGAGTCAAAAACCGTTCTTATAGTTTTTAAGAGTTTTGTATCTGAAAACAGTCGCAATAATTGAACATTAACGTAATAATATATAATTTTCTATTGAAATCAATGTCTTGTATTAGGAATCATATTTATGAATTTTACATATTATCTTTGTGATGAAATGTGAAAAAAATTAATTGGGTTGATTTGATTTGAAATACACCGACGAGCGAAGCGGGCCTGCTTTTCAAATATTATTCTATATTTACTCTTCATGTGAACAGTTGATTATAGAAAAATCAAGCGAGCCTGTCGGCTAGGTAGATCTAGATCGATATTTTGATAATATTAAGATTCAATTAGATTCTGTAAAGATTCAAAACTACAATATTAGAGAGCCTGATAAAATACAACAGTAAAAGATTATAATTCATAATAATCAGTGTCATTTACTGTTTTGTACCATCCAAATAGAATAACTCTATTCATACGACTCATAAACTTTGTCGTCGACTATAAACGCTGGATAAATAGCTGTAATAAATTTAAAACTCTTGATTCATTGCATCCTGAATAGACTTCCTTCCCGTCAAATAGCTTCAGATGTCAGCATATCCTTAATTTTCCACGGCGTAAATCACACTTGAATTAAGCGTTAATTAAATTGTATTAGAATTTGAATTGGAGGTCGGCAATATAATTCTGTTTTGCACATTTATCTTACCTTATAGCATAATATAGATACTTACATCGTACTACAGGGTAAAGTTGTTGGCAGGAGAGGTGTTGGTAGGAGACGAATTTCCTGCTTAAAGAACTTGAGAACATGGTTTGCAGTGTCCACCCCGGAACTTTTTAGAGCGGCTGACAACAAGGTTATAATTGAACAATCGGTAACGGATAGGCACCAGAAGAAGAAGAAGAGATCGTTAGAAGTCACATGGATTATACATGATAGTGACAATTAGTTGATGATGTTTCATTATCCATTACCCAAGCCTAAGAAAGGATTTTCATTTCAAATACTTTTTTCCATCAATATAGTAATTGTCAAACAAACTTTTCAACCAACTTTGATGAGTAGAAAGTTTGTTGAAAACACTTGACTGCACATCTATTAGCCTACTGCACATTTTTCAACTTTTGTTGGATTGCAGTATTTCCACAACAGTTTCATTTACTACTTCCTGCTCCTTGCAACAAATTAGCGGCCCACAAAACAAGTTGAGGAAGGTTATGTCCTCACTTGCAACAAGTTGAGGCACACATGTTGCATGCCACGAATGCAACAGATTTGTGACACACAGAAGGTCCACACATGTTGCAAGCCACAGATTACGAATCAACTTAAATGTGTGTCAGTAGCGTGATGCATTGTTTGTATAAGTTGTGGCACGCATATTGCATGCTACAAGTGTTCAATACCATTGTGTCACGCAAGTTGCATGCCCTGAGTTGAATTCGTTCCACACAAGTTGCATGCAACTTGAGTTGAATGCCACTTGATTCCCGTCATAACATCACTGAGTTCAATCGGTCACACGCTCTACACGCAATAACCACTTTTACGCAACTTGTTTTCTCTCTTCTTTTTCTTCTTCCCCCTTCTTCTTCTTCTTCTTCTTCTTCTTTTTCTCCACTCTTCTTCACCAGAGTTCTTCTTTACCTTCATCTTTCTTTCGTCATTCTCTCTTTTCGTACCTAATTCTTTCTCCAGTGTCCATTCATTGTATGATGTCCGTTTGACTCCAAGAGAGATTCCTCATCATCGGCTAATAAATTCGAAAACGTCTGCCGAAAAAAGTTCTCCGTTCAGCGCTTTGCTGATCAGCTGATCAATGTGTCTCTGAACGCGATGACCGTTATGCAATTATAAAATTGTTGTTGTTAGGAAAAATGGAGAGGGGCAGAGAGAAGAGATGAAATAATAAGGAGGATAAGTATAGTTAGATCCACGTTATAATGGCAGTATTTGATTACCATTGGTGTTGCTATTCTTGTCTATCATTCGACAAAGCAGATAGCGCTATCCTTTTCTAGCTTCACAACGTTGCCAGATTGTGTTTTGTCAATGTAGAAGTATAATTAGTTAACAAAATATCTTATCTCATTGAAAAATATATTTACTTGACGAATTGAATATGATTAGTTGACGTTCTTAAACAAAAATAGACAGTCAAAGCTACATGACTCATCGAAATAGAAGGTAGTGACAGGGCGGAGAATCGTCAACGCTGTTATAACGTGGACCTCACGACAGAAGGAGTTGAGAATACTAAAGACGGAAAGGATGAACTTATTTCCACTTGTGAATGTTTTAGCTGGCTTGGTTTTGAATTCACAGCCACATTGAAATATAATCCTTCTTCATACAAGACACAAGATGATATCAGATCAGAAAGATCAGATTTATAATAAATTTTGGTAACTGAGCAATTGAGTTAGGCAGTTTTTGAAATACTTTTCTATGTCTATGATGAAGCCTCAATAACTGGAGATTGAAACCAGAAGCTGACAAAGAAAAGGGAAAAATCTGGTGTGGCGCACTCACACAACTTTCCCTGCCGTTATAAAAATTGATCACCTGACGCTAGTGTTCCCGCGCACCTCAAGTCTACTATTCAAAGATATGAGACAGCTGGTGATAGGACAATAACGCTGGAGACACACGAGGTCTGCTATCTCTTCGTATAGTGAATGTTTAATAGAACCAACACTTGCCAACAGTTTGCAATTTAATAATCACATTTTCTCGAATTTCAAGCTTGAAATGTTCATGCTCTATCTTTTCCACTTAAAATTTTTCGTTTAAATTTTATCTGAGCCTGATAATTGAGAATCTAAAATCAAACTTAGCATAGATGGGGCGGAGCTCCTGAAATTTTTACAAATATAGGACTTGTTGCAGTTGATAGAGCTTATCAATGACTATTTCCGGTATGAATTTGATCAAAATCGTTGGAGCCGTTCTTGAGAAAATCACGAAAACCCTGTTTTAACAACATTTCGCCATTTTGGCCGCCATCGGATTGCATTTGATCGAAATTGTTCGTGTCGGAGTCGGATCCTATAGTGTAAGCATCTTACGCTCCAAATTTCAAGTCATTCCGTTAACTGGGAGATGAGATATCGTGTACACAGACGCACATACACTCATACACACACACACACACACACACACATACAGACCAATACCCAAAAACCACTTATTCGGACTCAGAGGACCTTGAAACGTATAGAAATTTAGGAATTGGGGTACCTTAATTTTTCGGAAAGCAATACTTTCCTTACCTATGGTAATAGGGCAAGGAAAGTAAAAGCAAGAGAACAAGAAGTAGTGGAAAAAGGAAGATGACAAAGACAGGAGGAGAAGGAGAAGAAGAAGAAGAAAAAGAAGAAGAAGAGAAAGAAGAAAAAAGAGAAGAAGAAGAAGAAGAAGAAGAAGAAGAAGAAGAAGAAAGAAGGAGAAGAACCAAAACAAGAACAAGCTCGAAAGCCTAGTTGGAATGGAGCGCTACGATTGGCCAGAGAAGCTCCTCCCACTTGTTGCTCGTTTCCCCATTCTCGATTTGCTGTGAACAAATCAGAGCTCTCGGTTCTTTGTTCAGCTTAGGAAATGAAACGCAAAATGGAGGATTCACTTGTTTACCATACCACTAGTTACTTGCTAGTTTAACATTGGGACAATAATGATGAATTGTAACACATGGTTATTATGTTATGGAGCGTACAGACTTATGTGCCACGAACACACGCATCTCATTTTTCATCAGCTTTTCAAATAATTCTTATTTCCGTATTTCTGTCTCCAAACAATGCAAACAACCATTTAAAGATGTATCAATACCAGAGACAAACAAATAGTTATCTATACTTACACTTATCTATACATATCATATATATAGTAATATAGACACTTATCTATACTTACGCTTATCCTTTCTCTATGTTGATACCTACTATCAGAGAAATCTTCTATATTTCTCTCTATTTCTAGAGAAATCTGCTATATTATTCTGTGCTACTATGTATGGCTTTAAAGCTAGAGTTACACACACATCGATTTTTGTTGGTACGATATTTTACCGTCCTTATGAATTCTAGCAGATTAAATGGAACTTGACAAACTTCATCTGTTTGAAAACATCTGTTTAATCTAATAGAATTTATAAGGACGACAAACAATCGTACAAACGAAAATCGATGTGTATGTGTAGCTAGTCTGAACACATAGACTTTTCATACAATATGATCTTATATAATTATATTATCCACTGAAACACTGTTAAAGCACTAACAACTCTATTCGCCTAACAACTTTTCAAATGGTTACACACACCTCCCATATTATATCACTCTCTCACACATACATTTTCAATCTATCTATCTTTCTTCAATGCTTGCAATCTCAATTCTCCGTGTTTTCTGATCAGTGCTCACCTCACCCATTTTGAGGTCCACGTTATAATGGCAGTGAAGAAATATAGGAGAACAGTGTTGCCTATTCACTGCCTTCTATTTTATCTGATGTAATATTAACTGTTCATCCTTGTTTATTTTAGTGTGATTTGTTCTCGGTCCCAAAATTTTATAGTTTTTCAAAGTTTGTAATTTTTTATTATTTTATTAATTCAATTTAGAAGTATTTCTTCAATTTAAAAATGATTTTTGTGTTTGTGGTGTGTAATTGAGTGTGTGAAATTGAAGAATTTTGAAGTAACACATATCCTCTAGCTACATTTGGACTGTGTTTATATTAGAATTGGAATTGTTTTGGCGTAATTAGCCTGTGGTACTTTTCTGTAAGTTGTATAATTCTGAATGATTGAATTAATTGGATTAAATTGTTTATAATAATAAATACATTTATTTCCTTTAAAAAAATTCAAACAAGCAATTAAAATATGAAAAGTACAAAATATCTAAAATACAATACAATAGGTCTATAAAGAAATATGGAATTTAATTCTATTGGAAATTAACCTACTCAACTTTGGGAGCCATGTACTAGATTAGGGGTTAAAAATTATTATCATTTTTTATCACCTTTGAAGTGATAGTTGAAATAATAAATTATATTTTTGCCAAGAAAACATATTTTTCAATAATTATATTATCGATCCTAATTGAATGCTGTGAATCACCTGAAGACTTCTGCTACTGCAAATATTGACAACAGGGTAAACAGCTAGATGGAAATTCGATGAGCGCTACTATACAAAAATAATTTGTCAGCTCGGGCTTTCCATCTGTAGATATTTTTCAACGATTAAGGCTGTGCAAAAGCTAGAAATAGACTTTCTACTGATGATATTTTTCAAAGTATTTCGATTTGTATCCTATCAAGCTATCAAAATAAAAAAGTTTTCTCAGGAAAACATTTTTTCCGATCATTACTTTTTGAGATATGAGCGCCTAAAGTTTAGATTTTTGGGACAGAACATTTCAAGTTCGGTAAGAGATAAATTCATGAGATTTCAAGGATAGATTCTCCATGGTATTGTTGATCTGATAAAATAAAAAATTTTGGAAAATATCCATTTTTGAGAAAGTTATTCAATTTACTGAGTTATTTTGGTCAATTTTGGTAAATTGAATAATTTTCTCAAAAATGGTATTTTCCGAAAATTTTCGTTTTACTAGATCAACAATAGCATGAAGAATCTATCCTTGAAATCTCATGGATTTATCTCTTACCGAACTTGAAATGTTCTGTCCCGAAAATCTAAACTTTAGGCGCTCATATCTCAAAAAGTAATCATCGGAAAAAATGTTTTCCTGAGAAAACTTTTTCATGTTGATAGCTTGATAGGATACAAATCGAAAAACTTTGAAAATATCACCAGTAGAAAGTTTATATCTAGCTTTTGCATAGCCTTAAATGATAAATTTCCATGATTATGATTAAATATATTGCTTGACGTATCAACTATATATTTTTCTACATTGTTGAAAGCATGTTCTGGCAACGTCGCCGAGCTATAGGATAGCGCTATCTGCTTTGTCGTATGGTAGACAAGGATAGCACACCAATGTTAATCGAATACTGCCATTATAATGTGGACCTGACTATATTTGCGAGATAACGTCTGCGCATTATCACACAGAGTGAATAAATTTGGCTGAATATATGAATAATCAATGGCCGATGGTCAGTTGATAAATAATACAGCATGCAGCATTTGTGGAGAAGTAATAGACAGACTGCTGGATACTTTCACTGGTTGAGAAACAGGTTCAATGCACAACATAACATTCTCTCAGTTCGTGACACTACAGTATGAAGAGATGACAAAGAAGAAGATGAAGAAGAAGAAGAAGAAGAAGAAGAAGAAGAAGAAGAAGAAGAAGAAGAAGAAGAAGAAGAAGAGAAGAGAAGAAGAAGAAGAATAAGAGAGGAGGAGAAGAAGAAGAAGAAGAATCAGAAGAGAGCACCAAGAAGAAGGAAAATTATAAGTTGAAGATGATGTTGACTACGATGATTATGATTATGAAAGAGCTCATAGAAAAAGCAAGAAGAAAATCGCACGTGGCTAATGCATAATGATGATTAAATAGTTATTATGACAATAATTATAATGATAAAGAGTAAGAGGAAGAAGAAAGAAAAAGAAGAAGAAGAAAAATAATTCGTCGCCACCGACGTTGACGGAGAGGAAACCCAACTAAAAAGAGAAGTTTCAGAAGAAAGTGAAATACGAGAAGCAGAAGAGGAATAATGAGAGAAGAAAGAAAAAAGGAAATGTAGAAAAAGTATGAGAAAGAATACAATGCAGATTGACAAATTGACAAAAGTGATAAAGGAGACGATGAAGGAGAAAAAGAAGAAGAAGAAGAAGAAGAAAGAGAAGAAGAACAACAACAACAGCAAAACAACGAGAAGAGGAATCTCTGTTAGAGGAGAGAATGTAGGGAACTTCAGGAGAAGATGAAGATGACGAAGATAGAAGATGGCATAAGCAGAAGATGGAATAATGAGAGAAGAAAAAAAAAGGAAAAGTAGAAGAGGTATGCGAAATAATAAGATGCAGATTGACAAATTGACAAGAGATGAAGATGAAGAAGAACAACAAGAACGAGAAGAGTAATCTTTGTTTGATTAAGGAGAGAATGTAGGAAACTTCAGGAAAAGTCAAGAATGTAAAACATATTTTAGAAATGTGAGGATATAGTAACTTACCAAGTGAAGGATGTGTCTACTAGATAATATAACCCACGGGTTAATCCACTGATTAAAATACGTTGTTAGCTATTATGGCAAAGTTCACAAGAAATACTATGAAGTTACTGACTGCATTCACAAATCTCTCAAGAGTTTGAAAAACACTTGGCTCATAAATTTCAGTATCTCCATTAGTAAGAACCATTTGAAGTCAATTTACTTTGTAAAGCCTTACTAAGAGTCGTAATGTCCGTTCAAGATGAACAAAAATACCAGAAAAGGATTTTGTTCACACCAGGTGCATATACTGAATAGTATAATGAACTCGGACTTTCTGAGACATATTCTTCTTCTTCTTCTTCTTCTTCTTCTTCTTCTTTTTCGGCTTCTCTTCATACTGTAGTGTCACATACTGAACTAGGCTTTCTGAATAGACTTGGAAATAACTTCTGATTGAAAACTCTAGGAAGTGCATACAAAATTTCATATTAAGTTATATGAGTTACTTACTTCTAGTGTAAGTTAGTGTAAGTAAAACTTGTTGATTACATAAGAAACAGGAATTTATTCATATATACGGTATTCAGTTATTAGTAGATATTATCTCACTGAGCTCTAGTTCATTGGAACGTCTCCAACATTTGAACTCCCGTATTGTAAAATTGTTTGCAAACACTTCACTCTGTTTTTAATCTTCTTCAGTGGAACTATAGAGAAAATATATCACAGAAAGATAATATCCTATGGAATTGGTAGTTTGTGTTCTAAATTTCAAGCCGATTACTGTTCATTATTAGACCTACTGTGCTGGCCGGGTGAGAGTGTAAGAACGGCACAGTATGTGAGAGACTATCAGCGTCACATAATATGTATATATTATAGCTTTACGAATAAGAATTAAGAATCAGCTTGGGTTAACATTGAGAATTGGAACATAAATGTCTTATATCATGGGATATCTTCTCATGCTATCTTTTCTCTATGGTGACACTCATTCATTTTCAGGCAAATACTCTTGTAATTCATATTCCAAATACATCACTCAAATCTTCAAGTTAATCTCGTTTCAATTGAATTTTTTTGACAATGCCAATCTGGAGACCCCAGTCATTGGCAACGACTTCAAGTACCTATTCAATTATTATTTATTCTCCATTGTTCACTTCTAACTCCTAAGAGCAGATTAAGCTAATGTTATAAAGTGGAAATCACAAGGAAATTGTAAAGGTATTCCTATGTTACCTTCTTTTGAGCCAAAAAAGGAATGAATTTGATGTATTGAAACGCTGAACAAGCAATAATATTTCTGATTTCGTGTAATCCTTGATTTATCAATAACTAAAAACCATAATTGTGTATTTTATCAGAGCTGAATGCTTTACATTATTTATATTCTAAACATAAAATCAGAGGAGCATAAAGACGAAGCACTACGATCATTCAAATTTGCCTCTGCTTTGCGACTGTTGCGCTATCTTGACTGCAAACGCTTGTACTGAACAGCTGATTATGTTTTTGAGATTCAGCTGTAGCCGAATTTATGAACTTGTCTGCATGAAAGGTCAGGGAATTTAGATTTTATTTGTTTAAAATAATGGCTTCACAATTATTCAGATTTGCTGTAAGGAATACTACTCAGCTTCCTAAAATATTTTCTGGTAAGTTTCATTAGTTATAACTCTTTAGTTATTCATTACCATAACATTCATAGCATAGAGCTAAATCTAGGTTAGGAAACTAACCTATTCTATTTATGCTATACCTTGTTCAAAATTGAAATAATTTGTTATTATTAATGTATAATGCATTTATAGTCAAACATTTATAGCTGTAGTATTTGAATGTATCTTAAAAAACACCAACTCTGATATTGCTTGTCTTCAAGTATTGGGCTATTTTTCATGGTACCGTAATGGTTTTGATAAAGCAGAGCAGAGTACTTTTCCTGTTTTCTGGGTCTCTAATTAGTCTGCTATTATTTTCACATACAGATGGAAATTAATTTGGATTATCGTTTAATAATAGTTATTCATCAAAGCTAGGCTACCGGTACCAATACTTTTCCTGTAGGAATAGCAACATTTCATCTCCTTATCTATTTTACTTGTTGAGCGAATAACTCAATAATATATTTGATTCTATTTTCAGGTAAACAATTGTTACAAACCTGTATTCGAACAGCGACCACATCCGTAAGTGGAAGTTCACAAGGATGTGATATTCCAGAAATCAAGCCCACTTCACCAGAACAAAGAGGTATTTTATTTCAATCAATTTAGTCTAACTAAATATTCATAGCCTATATTGTTTATGAGACGTATTCATGACACAGCTACATGCACGTCACCTTTTAATCTTATTAATAAACGGTCTCAAGCACATTATTAGTTTTGTAATTTAACGTTTTAATCTTATTCATAGACGGTCTCATAAGCATCTTAATAATAAAATCTAAAAACACTCCCGTGTTCGGATGGACACGTTACCGTCGGTCCCGGCTGCCTAAAAGCAGGTCGTAGGTCATGTCAGAGGCCCTGAAATTGATCAGTTGCGACCTGAAACTCTGACACCAGACCTGAGCCAGCCAGGTCACTCGATATTACTATTATTATTATTATTATTATAAGTATCTTTATTCAAATATACTTAAATGTAGGTAGCCTAAAAGAATGCGTCAATAAAAAATTATTTCTACTCTACTAGCATGTCAGTCATAAAAAATGATGAAAATTACATTACTAACTAATATTCTTCAAGGATGGTTTTCCAAAAACTCATCCACCGTAATAGGCTTTTCTATCAATAATTCATGAAGTTTAGCTTGATTTTCTCAATCCACTGTTAGTGGATATAGTTTCAAAAAGCTTGGAAGTCTATTATAAAATTTGCACCTGCTTAGCTAATTATAATAAATTTGCTCAATATTAGAAAATTATAGATTAGAGCTGTAGGCTTCACTGGAAGCAATAAAAATTAATATTTTAGGATAATAAGTGATTAGTTTAATGGAGTAATAATTAAAAAAAATATTAGTTACTTCTTACTTACTTGATCCTTCGTCGTTGGCTTGTATTACCAGACAGACTGTGTCAAGGAAGACAAGGGGTACATCCCCTCAGATTCTGGTGAGGCCATGGCCCTCATGGCGAATAAAGGCTCAAACTCCAGTTCCGTCAGCTAATAGATGGGCCGCTTACTAGTCGCTTCATTATTGTGCGTTTGAAAATATTTTCTTTCAGCATCCTTCAAAGACTTGGGGAGTTGAACAATTTAAGAGTCGCTATGTGGAAGCTTCCTTGAGTGCCTATCAGTCTGCTACGAGGTATATCCAAATTCCCTGCACCTCGGGTTTGGTGAACTTGTACATTACTCCTTTTTTCAGACTGTCGACTTTGACTTTTACTTATATTAATGAGCAATATATGTAGGCCTACTGGCTGAACATTGTCAGGATTCTCAGGTTCATTTTATCATTCAGTAGATTAGATGTGTTTAAATAACCTTTAAATCTATATTGTGTTGATACTCAATAACAGTTGAAATTTAAATAACATACAAATCTACTTTGCGTTGATACAGTGACAATTCGCAAATACGACGCTGAGTTGCGTGAACGTCTGACCGATTTCGGTCGCTATGTGGCCGAATGTCTGCCGCGTTACGTGCAGAGAGTTCAGCTGACCTGTGGAGATGAGTTGGAGATACTGATAGCACCGGAGGGCATTTTGCCTGTCATCATGTTCCTCAGGAACCATCACAACGCCCAGTACACCAATATCACCGACCTGGCTGGCATGGATGTGCCTAGCAGGATGTATCGTTTCGAGGTGAGAACTATGAATACTGTTGTTTCTTATGGGAGTGTTCACACGATTTGGCTGACATGGATGTGCCTAGTAGGATAAATAATCATATGAGGTGAAATCTTGAGCTATGGATACAGTTGGTTTTATGAGAGTTTTCACACGATTTGGCTAGCATGGATGTATCGTTTCGAGGTGAGAACTATGAATACTGTTGTTTCTTATGGGAGGTTCACAAGATGTGACTGGCATGGATGTGCCTAGTAGGGTGTATGAGGTGAGATCTAGAGCTATAAATACCGTTTGTTCTTACGGAAGTTTTCACGCACAAATGTGCGTAGTAGGATGTATGAGGTGAGACTTCGAGTTATACAAACCGTTGTTTCTTATGGGAGGTTTCACACGATTTGGCTGTCATGGATGTGCCTAGTAGAATGTATCGTTTTGAGGTGATACCTATGAATACCGTTGTTTCTTATGACGGTGTTCACGCATGGATATACTCTGAGCGGTGTACTCCTCTCCTACCTTCTTCTTATGACTTCTCGTCCTCCTGTCTTCTCCTTTTTCTCCTTTCTTCTTTCAACCTCTTATATATTATTCTCATTCTGTCTTGTTTTACATTATTTATCTTCTTCTTAGACCTCCCCTCCTCCTGCTTTTCCTTCCCCTCCCTCGTCCTTTTGTCTAAGGATCTACAACCTGTTATCAGTCCAGATTTCTAGAATTCAGATATCTCTCAGTATTTCAATAAATTTGTCAATGAATTGTAACCAATCTTCGTCTGTCTTAGGTGATCTACAACCTTTTATCAGTACAGATTTCTAGAATTCAGAAAATCTCTTCAGTATTTCAATCAATTTGTCAATTAATTGAAGCAATTTTCGTCTGTCTTAGGTGATCTGCAACCTGTTAACAGTGTAGATTATAGAATTCAGAATATCTCTCAGTATTTCAATAATTTGTCAATTAATTTAAAAAAAAATCGTTTGTCTCAGGTGATGTACAACCTGCTATGAGAGTGTCTCAATTAGACCAGGTTTTGTTTACAGCAGGTCCTATTCTACAATGATTCTATAAACGAGACTGAATGCTCCGATTAACTCAGTAGTTCGATTATACCAGGTGGTCTAAACGAAACCTGGTCTAATCGAGACACAGGACCTGGTCTAATCGAGACACGGCACATGGTCTAATCGAGACATGGGCTAAATCTTAGACCAGTTATAGAAAGACACGCTGGGAAGCCTAGCCAATGAAGCCAACATCTACTGCCATATCGCCCCATCGTGACGTCAGCATCGGATAGAAAACTTTCAGATTGTGTCTATTTCAGATGGAAGTAGATTATTATTTGAGAAAATGGTAAACTCCCGCTGCGCTCCCGCTGAAATAGACACAATCTGCTATGGAAAACAATGTAAACAAACTCTACAGAAAAAGTTTTCTATCCGATGGGGCGATATGGCAGTAGATGTTGGCTTCATCGACTTTCAATATGAATATACAATGGGGCGTGTCTATTCTGTACCGGGTCTAAGGGTCAAATGATGCGGAATGCTTCGATTAACCCAGTAGTTCGATTACATCAGGTCCTGTGTCTCGATTAGACCAGGTTCGTTTAGACCACTTGGTGTAATCGAGCACCTGGTGTAATCGAAGCGTCTCGTTTAGCCGAGGTGTGCGTTTACACCAGGTCCTGTTCCAATCGGAAAAGTCCGACCTTGGTAATCGAACATCTAGACTAATCGAGCACCTGGAGTAATCGAACACCTGGATTAATCGATATGCACCTCTGCTATCAGTGCTGATTTCTAGAAATCTCTCAGTGTTTCAATCAATTTGCAAATGATATATGGATTGATATATGGCTTAATTAGAGATTAGATTTTTGACTTTGTAAATAGATGAATCTTATCTCCAATATTTAGTTATAGGATAGCTATAGGATAATTTAATATTAGATTATACTGACATGTCATCTGTCATTTGAGTGAAACTCAAATTTGTGATAATTGTGAATAAATAAATGAATTGTAACAGATTTCCTTTTGTCTCAGGTGATCTACAACCTGTTATCAGTCCGCTACAACAGTCGGATCCGGGTGAAGACCTACACTGACGAGCTGACACCTGTGGACTCGATCTGCGACATCTTCAAGGGTGCCAACTGGTACGAGCGCGAGGCCTGGGACATGTACGGCATCTCTTCAGCAACCATCCGACCTGAGGCGCATCCTCACCGACTACGGCTTCGAGGGTCATCCGCAGCGCAGGGACTTTCCGCTCAGCGGATATGTCGAGGTCAGCGGTCTTTTTAAAAACAGAGTTATTAAAAAAAAAATAAAAAGAAATCCAAGTACCCTTTTAAAAATTGTTTAGTCACATCATGTTTCGGCTATACTCAGAGTAGAGTTGAAACTTCTGATTTCACGACATTCTTGGGTCTGATGGTGGAGAGTGATTCGAAATGGAAGCTACATATTTCTCATGTCACTAGTGAATTGAATAGAGCCTTGTTTGCATTAAGAGTAGGGAGTGAAAAAACTGTTCTTTTGGTTTATTACGCTTATTTTCTGTCAGTTATGAGATGTGGAGTAATTTTTTGGGGAAAAGTATAGAGAATAATGGAATATTCATACTGCAGAAAAGCCATTAGGATAATATTTATAAGATTAATATAATGCGTTCTTGCAGACCTTATTTCAAAGATAAGAGATTGCTGACGGCTCCTGCTATTTATATATTAGATTTAGCAATCATCGTTTAGACGATGTATGTACGATGTATGATGCAAAATAGACGAATGTATGAGGAGAACCAAGTGAGTCATCCCCATCACACAAGATTTGGAGGTTTTCTTTACCACACCACAGACTTAGCCTGCTGGAGAGTTGCCCGTTTTATATGGGTATGAAAATATTTAATTCAATCCCATCTCACATAAGAGAAATTGATTATGAAATGATTGAAAAATCTAATTTCTTAAAAAAATATTTTGATTATTTTTAGCAAGCATGAACAGTTAATATTACATCATTAAACCTGTATCAGTTACCTTCTATAGAAGGCATTGATAAGACAGAGCAACGTTTGATAAGGCAACGTTTTTCTCCTATATTTCTTCACTGCCTTTATGACGCGGACCTCACTAAAGATTTATATTTTTATTTATATTCAAGAGTAGCCCTAAAGAAAAAGACCGAGTTTTTAAATTTGGTTTATACAGATTGGTCCAACAAAGGTGTAACAGCTGAAGACTATAGTTCCAGATGGACACGTCAAGTCGTCGGTCCCTGCTGCCTAAAACAGTTGTTAGATCATGTCAGAGTTATCTAATTTGGTGAATACAGAGTGTCCCACGAAAGGTGTAACAGCCGAATACCATAGTTTCGGAGCACACGCTAAGTAGTCGGTCCCGGCTGCCTAAAAAAAGTTGTTAGGTCATGTTACAGGCCTGTGCGACCTGAAAACTCTTAACACCAGACGTGATCAAGCCAGGTCACTCGATATTATAATTATTTAGCGTCCAAAACAGAGTTATTAAATTTGGTTGAACCAGAGTGTCGAAAGGTGTAACAGTCAATACCATAGACTCTACAAGTAGAGTTAATTTATCTGGATACTACTATAATTGGATATTAATATTTCATGATATTGTAGTTCTTTTAGGATAGTTTTTTTTCAATAATTTTGTTGTGACACATGTGTTGTATATTGTGACGAAAGTAATGCTTCTGAAGACTTCAGAAACGGATACAATAAAATTTGTTCTACATGAAATTTGCAAAAAACATGATCCCAGTAAAATGTTCTTATATCGACCTTGGTTTTCGAGATCTCAAATCGAAAAAATCTTCTTTATACCACCAGGCAATAAATAGTGAGGCAGAGCTGCAACGCTGTTCTCCTATCTTTCTCCACTGTCATTTTATTGTGGACTTAATATTTGAAGAGTAATACTTCAATTCAAATAGAATCCCCAATGAAACCCACTGTCAAATGATTCATGTAAGAGAAATATTTAGCTGTGTTCATAATTTTCATCAACTCTGTATAATTAAAAGTTTCAGGTTTCAAAGATTACAGTACAATCAAAGATTACAGTACAACAGTTCTTGAGCGAGTTCTTCTAACCAAGGGGTCACTAGTTTTAATAGATACTTGAATGTTTGTTGCAGGTGCGTTATGACGACGAACGTAAGCGTGTAGTGGCCGAACCAGTGGAGTTGTCACAAATTCCGCAATTTTGACCTCTCGAATCCGTGGGAACAGTTCCCCACTACCGAGATGCCCCACCGGCAGCCGAGAAATTCCCATCGATACTGCCTAAGAAGTAGACTTTCCCGACCCCATCTAATGTTTCAGTAACTATATAAATACTATGTTATGTAACTACAAAATGAAAAATATTTGAAAATCATGTTCAAATTTATAATTACTATGTTATGTAACTAAAAAAATGATAAACTATTAGAAAATCATTGTGTTTGGGTTTATCAGTTCTTATCAGCATATTGATTTTATTTATGAAAAAAGGGTTTCTTCCCCCATCTATCCAGTTATTCTGGGCGTACACGGTTAGTCAAGACAAGACTCGTCACGTTTAGACACAATACTTCACATAGTTGCTATGAAGACTGTCTAAATGCAATGATTAATCAGTGGAGGTTGCATCCAAGATAACTATGGAAAAATATTGAGTAAACGTGTCTGATCATGTCTTGTCTTGTCTTGACTAACTGATGTGCGCCTAGCCTTAAGGTGCGTACAGACTGTCGCTCTGCTCCGCAACCGAACGTCACTCCAGCAGAGCGATTGATGATCTACCGGGGAGCAACAGTGGTTCGACGGGAACGCGTCTAACGTTCATGATGGGTGCGTGGGCGGCGCGACTGTGGTTCGATGGAGGAACGAGGGCGGTACGAGGGAGGAGCGTGCTCGGTGCGGGTGGAAGAGCGTATATGTGTGACGCAGCTTTATACACAACTCTTCCAACTGGTATTTGCCTAATGAAGGACATTTATTTATCCATTTACACATGCACAGAATCAAAAACAATTGGTAGAGAAACAACAGAATTAATCCAAAACTATTCCTCTTGTGAGTGTAAGAGAGGCCGACTGCGCCCTAACTTCGCTCTCTAGGAAAATAAAGGCATAAATAATATTATTTAAAACTGGTCATGGATGTAGAAGGAGGAATTAAAGATTCGTTAGAAATTATTTTCGGTATAGTGGGGTCCACGTTATAATGGCAATGGAGTAAGATATGAGAATAGCCTTCCGATTCTCTGTCTTGACACTGCCTTCTATAGAGAATAGCGTACTTAATAAAAACAATATAAACTAGCGGTACTCTTTTTATTAAAACCATTTAACGTTTTATTAAAGGGTAGGTACTACAAGTTTATATTGTTTCTATTAATTTGAATAAGTAGCCCATGTAAGTGGAGTGATTTTAGCTGTTACCTGTATATGGATAGATATTAACTGTTCGTTCTTGTTAAAAAATAATCAATATGTTTTATCCAAGAAAAATCGTTTTCTCACTATAGTAATAATTCAACTTACACCGTACCATGATGAAAGAAGTTCGAGGTACAGTAGTTGTAGTGTTCGAAATTTATCTCGATAATGAAATAATCCCGAAAATGTTTGGAAGAGTACTACTATAGGCTACAGTAACTATCTTACCCACAGTTACTACCCAATACATAGTTATTATACACATGGGTAAAGGGCCCCATACACTAGGAAGGGATCTGCGAACCTATTTCCCAAGTGTATGTGGAAAATTGGCAAACCTTGAACCAATTCGTGACGAATTTGGTCTTCAATCTCGGATAAAAAAACTTTGTTGGTTCGTTCGCCAGGGCGCATAATCTATCTATATAATTATATATTCAATATATTTTTGCCCAACAGCAGCTGCAAACTGTAAGACACTCATCTCTAGACTCCGAAAGATACTGAAGTAACGAACGGTTGTTCGCTCTCCCCACTACAGTGTGTGGGAAGAATCCTACACGAACTTGGTTCCCCGAATCAAGTTTCCCTAATGTATGGGGCCCTTATATAGTTACTGTACTATAGACGTACTCTGAATTAAAAAATCTGGTGTGGCGCACTCACACAACTTCCTTGCCGTTATGAAAATTGATCAACTGACGCTAGTGTTCACGCGCATCTCAAGTCTACTACTTATAACCAAGATCTAGCCAGCTGGTGACAGGACAATAACGCTGGAGACACACGAGGTCTGCTATCTCTTCATAGTGAATGATTTAATAGAATCAACAGTTGCCAACAGTTGCCATTGAATAATCACGTTTTCTCGAATTTCAAGCTTATTTCAATTTAGGTGAATATGTTACTGAACATTACTTGTAGAGATTTCATTCCCAATCTATTCCAACTTGAATTTTGTTAAATTGTATCGAATCCTGATATTGGGAATCTAAATCAAAATTGCATAGATGGGGCGGAGCTCCTGAAATTTTTACAGATATGGGACTGTGCAGTTGATAGAGCTTATCAATGACTATTTTAGGTATAAATTTGATCAAAATCGTTGGAGCCGTTTTCGAGAAAATCGCAAAAACCCCTGTTTTGACAACATTTTAGCCGCCATCTTCAATTGCATTTGATGGAAATTGTTCGTGTCGGATCCTTATAGTGTAAGGACCTTAAGTTCCAAATTTCAAGCCATTCCGTAATTGGGAGATGAGATATCGGTACAAAGACGCACATACACAATACCAAAACCACTTTTTTTGGACTCAGGGGACCTTGAAACGTGTAGAATTTAGAAATGGGGTACCTTAATTTTTTTCGGAAAGCAATACTTCATTACCTATGGTACCGTAATAGGGCAAGGAAAGTAAAAACGTTGAGACTTGGAGAAAATATCCGTCTTGACAAAGTATTTGAAAAATCAATATTTCTGCTATAAACCATATGACTGGATAGACTACTCTGTATCTAATGACTATGTGTCGAATTGAATACATTCTGTCATATGGGTTTGCATGGAAAGATTAGAGAATTTCGCACAATTTGGCAACAGGAATATTTTCCCTAGTCTCAAGTTAGGGTTGTACGGCAGAGCGGACCAGGGTCCTAGCTCCGCCCTAATAGAGGCCATATAATCATTAAATCTCAACTATCTCATAAAGACTTTAGTTGTAATACAAGCTCAAAAGTCTAATCGTAATGGCGCGCTACGATTGGCCGAATAAGCTCCCCCATTGTTGTCTCAATTGCTGTTAAGGGCGTACAGATTTACCGCCGCGAACATGAGCAATTCACTTTTAATCAGCTGATGCCAAGCTTTTATATCTGTATCTTACCGTTTCTGTAAAAATACAGATATAGTCAGCTGATTAAAAGTGAATTGCTCATGTTCGCGCGCGTATATCTGTACGCACCTTTAGCCAATCATACCTCTCGGATGTCCGTTCAGCTTTTGTGAATGGAACGCAAATGGAGGATTCACTTGTTTAAAATATTACTCATCATTGGTAGTCATTGGTAAGATTAACTTTAAATGTCTACGGCCCGGTGCAAAAAGCCGGTTAAATTTAACCATGATTAATTTCACGAGAACCATCAGATAAGGTAAATAATAAGAAACCTTTTTGATAAGTCGGCTTCACTGATTGGATCTCGTGGAATAATCACGATTAAAATCTAACGTGCTTTTTGTGCGACCGGCACTAAATGGTTTAATGGAGGCGTTATAGTGTTATTCATAAGTAATCCATTCACCAGATAAAGCAGGATTCTCACAATCATATCAGTGAAAGTGAAAATATTATTCCTATAAGTTCTAATGACACTATTCAGCTCGCTAGGCCGTGCTTAGTGTGAATAGTCTAATTAGAACTCATGTAAATTATATTTTCAAGGTGTCTGCGACTTCCACTGATACAGATATGTACTGTACGGGAATCCACCTTAAGGCTATAGCTTCACACCGCATTCGGTTTCATTCGGTTCGGTTCGTTACCGGAAACGAATGAGGCTTTCATACTGTCAGTTTTAATTCGTAAGGTTCTAATTAGGTATTTTCTTCTCAAACACAGCTGTGTTTGGATTTCACAGTAGTTCATGAATATAGCAGCTGTGTTAATTGTAAGCTGCGTACACATATACGCTCTTCCAACCCGCACCGAGCACGCTCCTCCCTCGTACCGCCCTCGTTCCTCCATCGACCATATCGACCACCCCCGCACACCATCATGAACGTTACGGAAGATGTTAGATCTTCTCGCGTTCCCCGGTCGAACCACTGTTGCTCCCCGGTCGATCATCAATCGCTCTGCTGGAGTGACGTTCGGTTGCGGAGCAGCAGAGCGAAACAGTCTGTAAGCACCTTAGAGTGTTATTTCTTGACCAACAAAATTTTAAAGTTTATTAAAAATTGTGAATTATTTGATGTTTCTTTTTGATTATGTTAACTTTGGATGTTCAGAGAGATTATTTTTTAAATTGAAAATTTGTTCCTGTTTTGACACATGTATATAAACTTCACTCTTCTCTCCATTGATGAAATCATGTAATATTCATGGAAAAATAAAAAAATTCTCCCTGAGTTTTAATTTATAACTTTCATATTTTTGAAAAAAATGTTCCTGTGAACTAACAGAAATGAATTGACCATATGATTTTGACTTGGAAAATTTTGAATCAAATCAATTCAAAACATATACTTTCTCCACTACATTTAATCAACTTTTATTTTCAAATTATACTGTATTGTAATATTTATAATTTTCTTTTTAGTATCAAGTTTTTTTTCATTAGACCTCTTTCCCCACACACAGACTTGTCTATGTGGGAAAATTCACAAGTATTTATATTATTTATACATGTACTGTGATGTTTGTAATGATTTCTGTGAATAAACTCAATTTGAATTTGAAACAGATAACGATATTAGGTTAAAATAAAACAAAAAGGCAAGCGTTGTGAAGACTTTGTTTTTCCTGTTCCCTAGCAACGAATTCGAATACGACGAAACCTATTCGTGTCGAGGGGGCGTTCTGTGCTATGCGGTTGCTATTCGGTACCTAATTCAAACCGAATCATCGTTTTCACACTTATCGGAATTTGCCGAAAACGAACGAACCGAACCGAAAGTGTGTGAAGTAGCCTCTCGCTAACGATTTAAACCTGATGGAATTATTAGAGTCAAGTGGGCGTTCGGTTCTAAGCGGTTTCTATTCGGTACCGAATTCAAAACGAATTACCGTTTCACACTTATCGGAATTTGCCGTAAACTAAACAAACCGAATGAGTGTGCTACTAGCCTAAGGCTCCGTTCAACCAATGCTAACGATAGACAAACAAGTCCGCTGAAGAGATTTAAACTGGACTCGGCGTTTTTTTTATTAAAAAAGAAATTCACTTACTGTTGAGTTATTGAAAATTACTTAATAATATACAAAGAGTGTAACCAGACGTATCTTTATTTAGAACTGAAACAATTACAAATTGAGTTTGTTAATATTTTAAAAACATATGTTTCAGTAAACATTATGTCTAACTTCTATTAATCACTTACAAACTACAGTTTACAATAGTTGGCCTCCTCAACACCCCTTATAGCCAACCCTAACCACCTCTAGTAAATAACAATAGAAAATTACTAAGTTATATAAATTTAATCACAAACTAAAAGGAAAAACGTTTACAACAGCTAGATTGAACAAATTTGATTACCGACAAAAAAAGTTATATAGAAAAAAACACAAGTTATAAGAAATTTATTACAAACTAAAAGCAAAAAGTTTACAACGATTGAAAAAAATGATAACAGGCGAATTTTTTATATCAATGTGATTTCTGTAAGATATATTTTCCATACAATTTTCAAAATAAATTTTAATTGAATCGTATAAGCTGAGATTTGGCTTCAGTTGAAGTTACAATGACTTCACTTACAAACTAAGTTTACAATAGATGGCCTCCTCAACACCCCTTATAGCCAACCCTAACCACCTCTAAAATAACAAAGAAAATTACTTATAGAAAATTACAATGAATAAGTTACAATAAATTTAATTAAAACTTGGAGAAAAAAGTTTACAACAGTTGGATTGAACAAATATGATTCAGACAGAAAGGTATATGAATTCCCAAGTGTGACTTCTGCAAAGATTTAAAATTAACATTACTTCAAAAAGAAATTCAATTAATACCAAATTAATAGTCTTAACTTTGAAATACAGTAAATTTTTGAGACTAAAAACATCACACTATCTTAACTTGTTTTGAGTTTATTCAGGCAATATAAGTTGATAATTTTTATCAAAAAAATTAAGGAATTGCTGAGAGCATATTGATTGGATTTAGCATGCTACAGTATAAACGAGTTACTGTAAAAAATGAATCCAAAGCTCCGCCAATTTATGTAGATGCATAACAATATGATTATTATCTATAGTTATTATATTACAAATTGCTTTTTCATATCATATACAGTTCAATGATTATTTTCTTAGTCTATATTATGTAAATTCATCTATAAATTTGCTGTATTGTAGCTATTGTATATAAGTGTATAAGCCAGTATATATTGTAATCTACATAAATAAAGTAGGCCTACTCATCAATAAATCAATCAATCTCGCATACTTGGACTAGGAGATCTAGATAAGATGCCATC